>NW_024387200.1:6897729-7050229 GCF_900408965.1 Simochromis diagramma | reverse complement strand
CCAAATTAGAGCTAAATTGATGATCAATTAATCTTGGGAGGGGTAGTGCGCCGTGTTTAGAAGAGGAGCGGCAGAAATGTGGCGGAGAGGAGGGAGGAGAGAGAGGGAGGAGACGAGGAGAGGACGATAAAGAGAATGGATGGATGGGGAAAGCGTGGGATTTGTGAGAGAGTGAGAGGAGCTGAACTGGCTGGTGAGTAACGCACTGAAAACACAAGGAAGCTGCAAGGCGACAACAACACAAAAATACAACACTGTGTGTGTGTGTGTGTGTGTGTGTGTGTGTGTGTGTGTGTGTGTGTGTGTGTGTGTGTGTGTGTGTGTGTGTGTGTGTGTGTTCGTTCTAGCTTTATTTTTAGAGGGGTTGCTGCATTGCTGTCACACTCTGCCTAACCTTTTTGGTATGTGTGCCAATATATGTCTCAGAGTGAGTGAGCCACACACTTGAAGTATCAGGTAGCTCAAGTTCGGCAAATCAGACTGAGCAAGGTCAAAGAGACTGATCCCATTTATTCTTTAATTTGCTGAGGCATTAAATTGCATGATGTGGCTTTGCTGCAGTTTCATAATTACCAGCACATGTTTCTAATTTCAAGCTACTCAGAGACACTACTGACCCAAGTCCTCCCATTTATCTGGTGTTTTAAGAGCACAATTGTGTGTAGAAAGTATATGTGTTGACCTAAATATATCTAGTTTTTAAATCAGGATAATATTACTAAATTGTTCACACTTTATATAGTTCTTATACTATAATTTGATGTTTATTTTCTCAATTTTACTAGAGTAGCATACAATTGATATTTTCATCAATAAAATCATACATAACACATTACTAAATATGACTAGGAATAGCCTTTGCTAAAACACAGTGACATCAAGCTAACACCTTTGTGGCTGAAATTACTTAAACTGGCATTGTTTTCAGACTACAGTGTAAAAAAGGGTCTCGTTAACTGTGTCCAAGGCTCCCTGGCACCTGTAATGTGGCACTCATTACCTTCAATGATGCATTACAGCTTCCTAATGATGGAGCCACAGTAATAGACCTAACTAATGACCAGACTTAAGAAAGAACATATTCTAATAGCTGGAGCAGAACTGGAGGGAAAGTCAAGGTGTCAGGGAGGAAAAAGGGATTAGATCTGCAGACAACTGGAGGAGCTTAAGTGACTGAGCGTAAACACAATAGATCAACAGACTGTGCTAAACAGTTGTGAAAACTTATTTGAATAATTTATATTGTAGTTAAGTTTACTTGAAGTATGGTTTTTGTTGACAATAGTAAGAGGTAATGAAAACACGCAAGCTTCAAGATAACGATAGATAGATAGATAGATAGATAGATAGATAGATAGATAGATAGATAGATAGATAGATAGATAGATAGATAGATAGATAGATAGATAGATAGATAGATAGATAGATAGATAGATAGATAGATATTATAGGTTATGTAAAAGAGAAATAAACAATCACATTTAGCAAACCACCCTTTTACAGAACAGTTCATGAACAGCTGACCCTACATTTTACAATATAAAATGCCTCGAGGCAGCTGTTGTTGTGAGTTGGTACTATAGAAATAAAACTGAATTGAACTGAATGGAGAAAAATGAAAAATGGTGTAATTTAGACAGAATGTCTTTTTACACGTGTTATCGCAGACCACAGCAGAGCAACAGACGTTCAAAAGCACATGAAGAGATTTTGGAACTAAACAACTAGAGAGCTTTAGTCTATGATCTGAATAACTTGCTTAGATATAAAATAAATTCCAACTGTTTCATTTTTGACCAAATGTATAATTTGATAGTGAACTTACTTCGAGCATCACACATCACACAAGCCACAAGAGTCTACTGCAACATACCTGGAAAGGTGTATGTGTAAGAGTATGGGAAATACTGGCATGACTTCATTGGGCATTGCTGTTCATTTAACTGAAAAAAGTGAAATAATTATTGTTGTAATCCTTTACAAAATAATCCATTGGGCTAGATTAGACCTTGGTGGTCATAATTAAAGAATTTTCCTCTGTATTTTCAATAAAAACATTTCAGTGTAAAACTTTTTAAAATTACATTTTAATTTAATGCCAAAACATGGCTTTGTATGTTGGTGTATCTGCAGCTACATTCAGCTTCAGTGGATGATATTTGATAAATGCACATTTATCTGGGTTTTTAGTATTAACCTGACTTAGACTGTAAATAAAAGAACATCTGCAGTCCCCCTGGACTTTAAATGACCTTTGAGTCATTTTGGTGACTACTTTGGTAAGCCCAGAGAAATTTAGCAGCATATAGCAAATGATAACAGTGGTCTGTGGAGAATTTTTTTTTTTTATTTAATACTAAGTAATACTATATAATAATAAATATTCTTTTCCACATTCAGAGAGGTTTGAAACTTTTGTACTGAAGACAGAATTTGGCTATGTCAAGAAAAAATTGATGGGATATAAAGTGTAAGAAGAAGGATTTTTTTAAAATCTTACTTTAGACCAATAACTGTACAATTTGGTGGTGAAATTATTGTGGCCCATCACAATATATCAACAAGCTGTAGAAATCTACTGAAACATGGCTGGGTAGGTGCTGCATGTATGCGTGAACCATGTTTTCTTTATACATACTAAACTAACAACCATGTTGAAACATTTCATATTTATGGGTAACTTTGACTGCCATGAGTCACATTGATGACATGAGCCATATATCATCAGCAGCATGAGGTTGTTCACATTGTTTCTCTTAATAATAAATGAATGAAAATCCGAGCATCCCACACAGAGAGCACCTGAGCATGGGGTCGCCTTTTAACACCACATATAATGAGACGTTTTGAAAGCTGCTGAGACTTTGAACACCAATATGTAAATGACACCTATTGTGACTTTCATTGCTATTTTAATAACCTCTCAAATACACACACACACACACATGCGCGCGCGCGCATGCAAACACGCACACACACGCACTCAAGAACACCACACCACCTTCTCCGTGACATACGCCTCTTCTTTCTCATTAAGGAAATCGTTCTTCTTTGCTGATTATTTTATTTGATGCCGTGATTACCGCTCTGTGCACCGCATCAAGCAGTAACGGACACCAGGCGGAGGGCAACGGGCCTAATTGGAGCATGAGATGCACAGGGTGGTGCAGCCAGGATGGGTGGCCGGAGAGGAAAGCCTCTAATGGGTTCGCCTGTCTTCGGCTCTTCGCTCTCTCCTCTCTCGGGCTCTGATGCAACGCACTTATTGGTCTGCTTCTTATTCCTCTGACTGTCAAATCACCTGCACAGAACTACAGCGTGATTTGTTAGAGAAGCGTTTCTGCAGATGGAAAATCGATTTTCCTTTTTAGATTTCTATAACTGAGTGAATGCAGATGCCTGGAAGGCGATGCAATAGGCCTTAACATAAGAAACAACCAGTTTACCTACTGGCTCAGGTTACAGTTCAGTTGTGGTGTAAAGGCTCTTATCCCTGCATCTGCCTTTTGTTGCTTTGTGTTATTGTAACCTGTTCTGCAAAGGCTCGTATGAGCAATGGATTTAACGCAGTTTGATTGCTAAAAAACCGCGGAGAGGGTGGACACGGAATTCTTGATCTTTGAAATTGCTCTACAAAATTGCATTTGTTTTTGGTGCGCTTCCATTAAAAGTGTCTCCTCGCGTGTAAACAGCCGTTCCGCACTCAGATGCGCCGCATTAACCCGGGAGGATTGTAGGCCTATGTGAGTGTGTTTTTACTGGGGAAGATTGATGTGGTCCAGTTAGGGAGGCTGAGTGCTGAGTGAGACATAGACCCATTTCAAGTGGGTCCTTCTTATTACAGCAATAAGTTACAGTCTGTGGATCGGACAGCTGAGGGGATATCTGTCATCCAGGCCGTTACTATACCATGTAGGTCTTCAGATGAGTAACTTAAAACATATAGGCCACGATTGATTTTTAACACGTCTCATTTTATGTCCATGTAGAGAAATTAAAATATGGTGTTTTCCATTAAAATATATCGGATTTTAAATAATATACTTTTAAAAAATATTATTATTATTATTATTATTATTATTATTATTATTATTATTATATTTTGATTGCATTTTTTGTTGTTGATTAGTGGTAAAAGGATAACTCATATAACAAAAAAGTGCCCAAAGTTTGCCCAACAACAATAATAATAATAATAACGACTATATATATATATATATATATATATATATATATATATATATATATATATATATATATATATATATATATATATATATATATATATATATACTTTTTTTCACAAACACTTTCCACAGCATACAGACCATCTCGTGGCTCGGGCCCTTCACAAACGCAGTGTTGGCCCTACAACTCCCAATAAAGTGAGTCCCTCTCCTCTCTCCTGGTCTACACGTCTGAATCAAGCGAATCGAGCCTCTGCTGCTGCTGCTGTTGATTGCTTCTCCTGAACCTTCGGGAGATGGTCACAGCTTTCCTCATCTCAGTGCACCATGCACCAGTCCATTTCCTTAAGTTTTCACGCTGTGCCACATATAGGCTACTTCCCCGCGTCCCGGCAGATTGCTGTTGAGGAGCATAAAAGATGAGCTGCCTCCATGTGGTGCAGGAGGGGAGAGAGAGAGGAGTCCTCGCTCGGACGCCTCCTTTGTGTGGCTGAAAAGAAACCTATTTAGTCCCAGGCGGTGGTCTATTCACCAGGCTCACCCTGACATCTGCCAAAAGCCTTCTCTAACCAGCACTGTCTGGAGAAGTAAGAGTGGAGCGCAAATCAATGCGCTGTCCTGTTAATTGTATAATAGACCTACTTATGGACTTCTGCTAAAGGGGCACAATCGTTTAGGGTCCACCACGTCTGATTTTGTTTGAACCAAGCAGGCCTAAATACCTTTAATTGGGCCCGTGTTGATGAAAAGTCGATGGGAGTTAAAGCGGCCGATCACCGACGGTGTTTAAATCCATCTGTACTCGTTTATTTATTTATTTCCACGATTTGTCTCCACAAATCACCTGCCATGAGGGAATGGGAGCTATATTTGTTTTGTTTGTGAGCCAAGGACGGGAGGGAATAGGGGCTCTGAGGGGTTAGAAGGAGGTCTGGTGTGATAACGTTTCTTGTTCTTATTGCCTTTGTGTTTTTTATGACCAATGTCCAAACTGATAAGTACAAAAGAGACTCAATTTGCTCCCCTTAATAAATAAACAGCAACCAGCTTTAAAATTGTAACCGTAGATTTCTGTCCCTTCATTTGCTAAATGAATCCTGGCTTTACTGTGTGAACAGTCTGAATTATACAGTCAAGGGATTTAAAAATTAAGATTTTGATGTGTTCAATTAGAGTGACAATACAGTTTCCCTTTCAAATAAGTGTCAGCTCCTTTAACGAAGTAAAACAAGCCTCTGCATGCGCTCTCCTCCCGTATTTTACATGTGTTTCTATGTACTAACGGAAGTCCTGTCAGGGCACGGACTATATGAGATTAAACAAACACATTAAGATGTTTAACGTGGGATAATTTGAGCATGAAAAGCTAATAAATCAGAGGACGGAATGGCAGAGGATTGAATTGTAGTATTTCGTGCGCGTTTGGGTCTGCGCGTGCGCGCTTACGTGCGCGCCTGTGTTAAAAAAAGAAGGGGGAGTCACGTCGCTGACATTTCCAAGCTCCTGCTCTGATTGGCTCTTATTTGAGGAAGCTCACGGGTTCTTTCAACTAATAAGCGCCTCCCCATCGCTCTAAAGGACATTATAATGCAAGGGACCTCCTTTTTAACCACAAACCGAATTTTCGTTCATTTAGACCATATATACTTTTTAAATTGACCCAAAGTTGTAGGATTTTTTTTGGAGCGCATTTCGCCCTGGAGCGGTACGCGATGCTCTCTCATGCCGACCTCCTGGATGCTCGGCTCGGTGAGTTATCATCACTAAACTCCGGCCCTAAACTCCAGTGTAAGATTTCAACTTTTTGTTTAACGTTGTGAAGTGATAAATAGTCTGTGTGGTTAATTGTGTTAACAACTAAGTGGTTTATCGTTGGTCGAAGCAATTTATAAGTAATTTATCAGCACAGAAAAATTATACCATAAAATACCAACGTAAATGTTGTATATTGTGTTTTTAATGCCATCTGTGCTGCCTGTTATATTTTAAAGACTCAAAGCATTTCATATAACTTTGTTTATAAGACGCTGCGGTACTCGGCATATTTACTCAAATCCCCTCTCCTACTCATCCTCTCAGGGATGAAGGATGCTGCAGACTTACTCGGACACCGAGAAGCTCTCAAATGCCGGCTGGGAGGTGGAGTTCCAGACCAGGGGCATCCGGGAGACATGCCTCCTGGTTCAGACTCTGTTGAAGGAACCACTCTCCTGCCGGGTGAAGACATCGCCACTGTAGGATCCAACTCTGCGGGCATGCCGGTGAACGGGAAGGAGCAGGAGAAGCAGCAGCAACAGCCGCAGCAGAACTCCGGCCAGACCACAAGCCAGCAGAAGCAGAAGCGGCACAGGACGCGTTTCACACCGGCGCAGCTCAATGAGCTGGAGCGAAGCTTCGCCAAAACCCACTACCCTGATATCTTCATGAGGGAGGAACTGGCGCTAAGGATCGGCCTCACCGAGTCCAGAGTTCAGGTAAATACAATAATGCAGAGACTCGCATAACAATTCAGGGTGGGGCTTTGGAACCAGTTTTTTTTACGATTTGTAAATATCCAAAATAAATACATAAATACAAAAAATTAAATAGAATCATCATCAAAATAATTACCATTTCAATCCGCCTGGAAGATAGTGAACAGAATCGGTTGTGTCACAAGAGGAAACCACGTGCCTCTGTGTGTTATTAAAATACATTTTTATTTTTAATCATTCGTCATTTTACCCTAATTAATTTGTAGTTAATTTTCACCCAATACCAAGATATTTTGTGGACGTTTCAAGTTTGGATGAACTGCTTGGAATTTCAAAGCTAACCATTGAAATGGCGCCACTTGCTCAGTCTAAGTTACAATAAGCCAAGACTTAAATGAGAGTCTATACAATATACTTCAAGTAAAGGAGTACATTTTGCTTTTTCAGGTACCGCGTGTGAAATATCTCTCCCCAGTATCACTGTGCATGAAAACGATAGCATAGCCTCGCCGTGTCCAGATTTTCCAGTAATAACTGTTTAAGAAAATAGTTTTTGCTTCAATTGAGTTGCATGACTTAAGTATCCCATAAAATATTCAACTTTAACCTGATATTTGACTAATATTTAATTGTGAGAGCATCCGGTCCACAAAGGGCTCTGTCCAAGGTACTGAAACATTTCTCATTTGAGGATGAGGAATTCGATGGTCATCTGGCTTTTACAAATTCCAGAAAAAATCCTCGTAACGCCACTTATGGAGACTTTTTCTTTTCTTTTTTTCGTTTCTTTGTTTTATTTTGCCTCTGTGCAATTTTGTACTTCCAACAATTACACGGGGAGCATTACGGCTTTGATCATTATCTCTGATTTTTATTCATTTATTTAACCACCTAATAAAATAAATCTTCAAGTACTTGAAGATTTCCTTCCAGATATTTTTCTCGGACTACATTTATGAGAATTTCCGTAACAAAATATGATTACACATTTGTAAAAAAAAAAAAAAAATCTCTCATATTAATCGCACGTGATTATTTGACAGTTTTGAGAAAACTAAAGAGAGAAGGAACATGCTAGGCTCTAATAAACAAAACACATTACCAACCAATTTCAGTCTTATTTATAACAGTGAACGGGTTATTAAACCGTGATGTGAAATTCATGCAAATTATCCCACTGAAAGCAATAAAACCAGTATAATCATTAGTCACCGTAATAATCCATTCTTTATTCCAACCAGTGCAGGATCCTAACCGCTCAGTGCATGCCGGCTCGTAGTCGGTGTTGGTAAACATTAGTGCAGGCCGTGCAGGTGCAGCCTTCAGTGGGCGTGTTGGCCCGAGCGCGTGCCTCCACACAGCCTCTCTCCTTTAAAATGCTCTATCAGCGACGTCTTAATAGGACTCAAGAATATATTGTACTTTTTTAATGGAATGAGAAATTGCATTTTCTTTCCCCCCGAGTGTAATGGGTTTGGGCGACGTTTCACGGCTGGCTGAGCGGAATGAGAGCGAGATTTCACTTTTAATATGGAGGCATCGACTCACGGCCTCGTGCGCGCATTAATCACACCCGAAGATGAAATCTTTATAAAGCCCAGCGGTGTCGCGCGTGCGTTTTCAGCTGTATGGCTCGGTGTGTTTGTGGGTTTTCTCGCGTATAGCCAACAGACGGGCATTTTTTATTTTCGCATAGATGCTGTACAGCGATGCGGGCCATTTGTATTTAAGCCCGCGCAATATTTAGGGCAATTTTCAGTTAATCTGCTTGTAAATAAGATGTTAGAAAGATAAATTGCTCGACTCCTTGCTGTAACAAACGCTCTGACGCACACATTTTTACACCACAGCTATTTCTGTCTCCTACAGAATATAAATGTTCTCTTACTTTTGTTTTATTTACTGGACATTTTTTTTTACAATTTCTTTCGAAATACTTCGCTTCATCTTTAGAGATTCGAAACTTTCGACACTCCCAAAAGCTTATTTTGAGGTTTGGGGTTATAAGTACACTATTAAAATTTTCTCTGACTGTTGGCCAACAATTATTCAAAGTGGTTGGCCTTAGAAAAGTCCTGGGCCAAGAGAAGAGGTCTAATAATAATTCGATTAAATTTAGTTTGTTTCACCTCAAAATGAGATTATTGTGGTGAAGAATGCTATTATTGTGTCCATTGCAATATGGCTTCATATGGATGAGAACGTGACATCTTTCCTGGTTAAAATAAACACACAGTGCCCAAGAAATATATCCCGTATGTTTCTCAGTACCCCTAAATGTCGATTTGTGTCTCTGATTTCAGGTTTGGTTCCAGAATAGACGCGCTAAGTGGAAGAAAAGGAAGAAGACCACTAATGTTTTCCGTGCACCGGGTACCCTGCTCCCAACACCGGGCCTGCCACAGTTTTCTGCCGCTGCCGCCATGGAGAACAGCCTGTGCTCCTTCCACGCCAACGACTCTCGCTGGGCTACGGGGATGCCGGGGGTCTCCCAGCTGCAGCTCCCCCCCGCTCTGGGTCGCCAGCCAGGCATGGCGCAGTCACTGTCACAGTGCAGCCTTGGTCCAGGCCCGCCACCAAACTCCATGGGTCTCTCTAACGGCCTGTCCTCCAACGGCTCCGGTCTGCAGTCCCACCTCTACCAGACGCCTTTTCCAGGAATGTCGGCCTCCCTCTCCGGCCCCACGAACGTATCGGGCTCCCCACAGCTGTGTAGCTCCCCGGACAGTGACATGTGGAGAGGAACGAGCATCGCGTCTCTGAGGCGCAAAGCGCTGGAGCACACAGTGTCCATGAGTTTCACTTAGTGACTTTTGACCACACCGCACCCTATTCCACCAAACACCCCTCTCCCAGCCCCGCCTGGCTCCTTGTTTTTTCCTGTTTTTAATCCAGCTATTTAGATCAAAATGAGAGAACGAATGAAGTAATCAGGCCTTAAATGTGAGGAGAAAAAAAAGAGGTAAATGCCACCTCATAAAGACCAAATAATGATAATAACAAAAGGACAACATTTATTGACAAACGGAAGAAAAAAATGGGGTTATTTATCTCGTTAATTCAAACGGATTTTTTTCTTACCAGCTATTGTTGATAAATACTATTGTAATGATCTTTAGACTATAGGCCCTAATTACCGAGAGCCAAACAATCGTCGTATTTACGTTGTCATTGAGCGTGTCTTTACGCACGTTATTGTGTTCAGGTGAGGTTGTGTTATGTCAAACGGTTATTTATAAGATTGGGTATTTTGATAGCAGCCTGCCACACACGCACCAAACTGACAGTGAGCCTACTGAACTGGGTCTCGGGCATGCACTGTGCATGTGGATTTAATAATTAAAGGAGAAAACGGTGCCCACTCAGACTGAACAGGTGCTTTTGTTTGGTGACCTCAGTTTCGTCTGCATGGGACGGGATCACACACACACACGGGCGATCTTTCAGTAGGCCTACTCTGTTTTAGGATGTTTTGTGTAGATAAAACATTCTTGCTATGTACCCGCTGGTCTTTTTTGTGACATGTTTTAACTTATTGTATGTGATATTACTTGACACATTTCTTAAATGTTTGATCTTACATCGAAATGCACCACATTGACGGGTTTGTACCAATTTAAAATGAGCAAACAAATAAAAATAATTTTCAAGAATGTCAAAACAAGAATGATGTATGTCTCCATTAAATTTAAACGCATAATGAGTATTTTGAATACATTTCCAAGGACGGTGAAGCGTTTGCTACGATATCTATTAGGGCGCAAATGTAGCTTTAGTCTGAATTTAAAGAAAATACTGTACGTATGTTTAGTTTAGGCGACTTGAACTATCCATTGCCTTGGATTATCCACAGTTACATGTTATCAGTACGCGTCTGACTGCTATATGACATAATTTTGTTGCACAAATTATTATTTTTTTGGTTATTGCTCAGTGACCTAAAGAGGTGTTTTTGCAGGGTTTATGAGGAGACAGGGTTAAAGGGTTTGTGAAGGGTGACTGGTCTTATGGTGGCAGACAGCAGCGGTAAAGATACCAGGCTGAGATGTCAGCGCTGTGATGTGACGGTCATTGATTTTAACCATGACGGTCATCCCACTGAACACACTGGATGGACTGAAACTAAACGGAGGGATCGCAAGGCTACGACTCAAAGGAATACACCAGCTTATACTGTATAACTTATATGCTTAGGTAAAGGTTGGTGCTATGACCCTAGCACGCTAAAAAGGAAGTTAAAAATTGCTCCATTATGCTATCCAAAGAGGTCATTATAGGAGTGCTAGACGACATGAAAATATCCACATATTATTCTATGAATGGAACAAAACCAGGACCGTGGAAAGCAGCAACCACTTTATTTGATCAATGATTTAAATGTAAAGTTTATTCTAATATGGAGCCAGAGAGGAAATAGTAAATTGCTGTCATTTGCTCTTAGCTAGTGGATGTTTGTTAATGATATTGTTATTATATCAAAACCGGAGATACCTCCGTTTAATTACTTACAGTTTATAACATCTGGATCAGTTTAGGACTTTTCCATCATGCAATTTTAACTCAAATGGTTATAGCTAGCAATTTTAGACCAGGATGTTGGATAATACCAATGTAAATAGCATACCTGTTAAAAGTGGGATTGTCAGTAAGCTAGAAAACACAAGGATCCAAACGCATACTAACAATATATATAAAAATATTAAAATTATGATTAAAATACAGCAATAAGCTCTTGGCAAGTGTATCAGAGGTGTTATGTAAACATTAAGCGTGGAGCTCAATATTGTGCTCTTCAGTCTGTTCCACAATGCATTAGCAATAACGTGTTCATGGGCAAATCACTATTTGTGTGCCTGTCAGTCAGCACCATAACAACACCATATTAATTAAATCAAATTATATTTTAGATGTTGCTTTGGGAAGTTTTCTTACCATTTTCTACATGTTACACATAAGAAAAGTTATATATAAGTTATATATACATAATATGTTTTGTCACTTCCAACAGGACAAAATTGATCCATGTGGTTAACTTAACCAATGTAGTAGACTCACAGTTAGTGTGTAAAGAGTCGGCGATTAAGCTGGTAAAACCAAGCTGAAACAGATAATAGAATGGTAGTTATATATTTAAAAATGCAATCCAGTGAAGCATTTATGAATCAAAACTCATTAACCCAAATCTGGTAAACTGACATGTTTTCAGATGTAATGGATAATATTCATTATTCATTACATCAGGTTTATGATTAGCTCTATAATGTTTAAAACATTACATGCACATCATGACAAAAAAATACAAATCAACTGTATGAGGCAGTTTGCTTTTGTACCTTTTCATCATTTGACATTTATCTAAAATTCCTCATTACTTGCCAATCAGTTCTGTAATAGGAAAACCTCTCACCTTGTTTATGTTGCTTTGATTTTAAATTATCCTGATGTGATGTGTGATGTCTATAGCCTCAGAAGCAGCCCTGAATGTGGTAAATACAATTTTTCCATTATGAAAGTTAGCAGACCTCACTGTCTGTGTCAAAGAGTGTAAGTGTCAGCTTAGCCTGAAATCACAGTAGCTCAAATTAATCAGCGTGTTAACCTCATCTCGCTGCCGGTGCTGAGGCCAATTTATGGTCACGGGATGGTAATTGATGAGATATGGCATTACCATAAGCAGTCCCACTGCCTGTAAACTTATAATTGGAGTTTCTGTAACAATGCTGTGAGGTTAAACAAAGGATTAATCATAATTAACAAAAGTATATTACTTTCCCCATATTAAACAGTTGGCTCCCACCTTTTCTATTAGCATAAATTTGTTTGCAGTCATTTATGGAATTATTGGAAATACCAACTCAAGTCGAGACCCTGAAAAATTCATTTATTCCATTCTGTGTGTATATATGAGAGAGCCAGAGAATAAAAGCCTGTGCTTCTGCTTGGAGAAATTAACTTGAATGAGATGGCCTAAAACAAAGTTTTCCACCAAGCAATAAAAACTTTTTTGACTTAAGGTATTTTAGGATGTGTCATATGTTCCCAGCAGGATCACAAGTGGCTACACTAACAAATGCAGTGATTGTGTTACATTGTTTAGTGTATAACACACCAGCATATACAGAGGAAGGAAAACCTAAAAACAACTGAAAGCAATGGAAATCGTTATGAATGTAAATGAAAATGGAAAACGCTGCAATCCAGCACCAGTGTCAACCTGAGATATGAAGCAGATGTTTAACCCACTCGACCAACCTTTCTGCTTTCACTTTACATTTCAAAGTAAATGCCATCTTTTGTAAAACAGAAATTTAAAACTTACTAATTACCAAGTTGTTGTTGTTTTTTTTTAAACTGATTGACTGTTTACATTATAACTTGAGGCCATTGCTTATCCGTCTTGTAAACAGTATTTACATCCTAGTGGGAGTCAATCAATGAATCCAGGAGGCCCACCCACTCTCCAGAGACTTGCAATTACCAGATACTGCGTGGCAGTTGATCAAAAACGATAACAGCCACAGCCAAAATGACTACTGCTCCACCCATTCAGACAGGAGCTGTAGTGGTGTCAGCCTGAGTGTATGTTGTGTTTCTGCTAAATCTAGTTCTATGCATAGCTCAGCCCACCAGATCCGGCCCTGTGCTGACTACTGTGTCCTGGGCTGCAGTAACAGATGTGAAATCACATTACCCAAACGCTGCAATTAGTCTCACTCGCTCGCGGGTTAATGAGTTTGTGGAAATGTGCGACCCATTCCTCATTAGGTAATTTCTCATGCACTGATGAGAGAGGGAGAGAGAGAGAGATGTGGGTATACCAAGTTAGTAGAAATGACACATAGTTTGCTGCAAGGTATACTGTAAAGCAACATACAGCTCAGGGAGGGGGTTTTATCACCATACTCACATAGGTCTTCTTCTATTTGCATTAAAATAAAAATATTTGTGACATATGACTTGAATTCATAAAAACGGGTCACCATTTCCTCTGTTATGTCAAGAGTTCCTTTGCAGAGGGTTTGTAGTGCAGCTTCTGTCATCTGCTGCAGTTATATATGACTTTCTCATTATGGTGTGACTATGCTTTTTGCCTTGCTGTGAGGCCACAGAGCCTGCGTGTGAATAGACAGCCCAGGGCAAAGCTCTGTCACCACACAATGGACAACAACAAAAGAACTAATTAGCAATCAATTACCGACATGTTTCTGTCCTGCACCTTTTATGTGGTTAGAGTGTAGGGCAGGTTACCACCACTCAACATGTCCCATTCACACAGACACATACACACGTACACACACAGACCACCTTCTGCCTGTATGTGTGTGTGCGTGTGTGTAGTTTCTGGTTGATTTGGATGATTGCAGGGATGTACGTCGTAGCCCAGGGACACACGGTTTTCCGGAAGAGAATGCAACCTCTCTCATAAAGGTAAAAAAAAATAAAAATCTTCAAATTATTCCAATTTAGGCCTTTAGAGGAAGTTGCTTTTCACCATGTCTGCACCCAAGAGTGCAAAAGATAGTTGTTCATTAGCCTCATCTGTGCCAATCAGTCTCTAAACTCTCCTTTGTTGTATCTCATTGCTTCTCTTCATTGTTATTATTACTTGTAGTTGATGTAAAGGGCAAATTTCATTTCATTAAAGAAGACTGAATCCACAATTTCATAAAAAAAACAGCATCGGTAAAGTAGATTTAGTGTCTAATTTGAGCACGTACCTTGCTCATTTCACCATGTTCCTCTCTGTTGCTGTGTAACACACGCACACCCACACACGCACACACAGTGACATCTGGGCGAAAGTGTGCTGTGAAGAGTCTGCGAGTGCCTCTCATGATAACAACTCTGCATCTCAACAACCTACATCCATCATCATCAACACTAACATCTGCTCTGAGCCTCAGCCTTAAATCTCTTTCTACTCCCCCAGCCCTTTACTCCTCTCTTTTTTCCACCCTCTCTTCCCCTTTCTTACACTCAGCAGCTCTTCTTTTGCTCCTTAAGATGTTTATGAAAAGATGTTTATGAAAAGAGGCCCCTTTTTATATAACTCTCCTTCCTGTGCTCTGACCAAATCCCGTCATCTGCTGATTATGTGTAGACATGCTTTTGTTTAAACCAGCCTTAGAAATCAATATTTAATGATGATGTTATCAGTGCTTTTATGTGTAATTTAGCCCGAATGTCAGTATGAATGAGACTCTGTCAGGTTTATGACGTCAAGCATTTATTTTCTGTTAATGGGTGCTCCTGGTGGTACACAAACCAAAACCCAGTGGACGTCTGATGGATTTGTCTGTTTCATTTCTGTTCACGCATGCATTCACAGGCAGGCGTGCATGCATACACCACATAACCACCTTTAAACACACACACACACACACACACACACACACACACACACACACACACACACACACACACACACACACACACACACACACACTTTATTTGATTATTATTTATTATTTTACTATTGAAAATAAATGAAGTGGAAATTTGACGTGTAAAAATAGCTGATAAATTCCAGAAATACCACACTGTGATTGCTGTATAATACTAGAAAATGGCATTGAATGCAATGGCACTGTCCACATTAGTCTGAGCTTAAAACACAATCAATCAAAGCAAGTTTGTTTCCAAACAAACTGCTTTTTTTTTTGACAGTCACCTCTTCAGCTCTGGGAGCCAACACTGTTGAGAGGCAATAATCATGATAGTTTTTTCAGTCATTTTTCTCCCAATAACAAGCCATTTTTAATCCAATTAGGAGTGCTAACATGAGAGGCATAATACCACGGCCCCTGGGACAGATGAGAGAATATGCAGGACATTTATCCCGACAGTCAATATTGGATTTCTCACTAAGCAGCTGTGCCTGCTCTCTCTGACATTCTCCACCTCTGCACAGTGATCCGTCCTGATTAAAGCGGCTTTTCTACTTTATCAACATTCATTACATGACCTGGTCATGCATGGCCACGGAAACCAGGAGTAGCAAAGTTACATGCCTCACGTCGGGGTTTTCCTACTGCACTTTTTCTTTTTATTCAACTGTCTAGTGAAAAATGATATATCACTTGGCGTTCTGTTTCATTCTAGACGGGGTTTTGAAATTGTAAGAGCAGACAAGTGTGTTCTGGTATTCCCCGAAAACTTTTCTCACCTACACTGAAAGGGTAGATTTGTTTTCAAAGGTTAAAGCAGAATACAGCTGGGTAAACTGGTTTAGTATTACAGCATAAAGCAGGTATGTGACTAAATCATCCAACTGTTGTGATGCCTAATTTTGTGATTTGATTTTCTGAATCCATGAATTTTAATCCTGGGTGAATCTGATTTTTGCTTGTATTTGTTGTTTTGCTATTCGTTCACCTTTGTTAAGACAGAAAGATAATTCAATGTGAAACTCTTCAGGTTGAACAAGTAACAAAGAGCTGCCAGTAAAGCCAACAGCAGCTAAACAGTGCCACCTTCTGGTAGCTGTCTGGTAGCTCGCAGCGCTGTTTTTTAATCGTTCATGCCATTTTTTTTTCTCAAGAAAATCCAGACAGATGGTCAATAGATTTTATTTCACCTCGGTATCACTTAATCACTTAATGAAATATGTCTGTTAACTCTGCAGAGAATTATTTTTCCATCAAAACCTAGTTAATAAAACAGAAAGTGGATGAAAAAAGGGCTGCTGTTTATAGCTGATTGCAGTCGATAAATTTATGCAGTGTACTGAATCATTGTCATTGAATACATTGATTATGTAGACTAATCAATGTGTATTAGGCTGGATAAGACTGCCCAGACCACAGTGAGCCTGAATGATGAAGGAACACATTTAAAGGCCCACCCATCTCTGCCTTGAGCAGACATGTTTCAGAGTGTGAGGAAACTCTAAGCAGGTGGAAGAAAATGTTTGTTTTATATTTTTTAAACTGATGCACAAGATCAGTATGAGCTGTATAAAAAGATTTTCATTATGCTGGCATTCAGGCAAAGTCTGTCAATATATAAAGCAAGAAAAGTTCCCCTCCTCCGAAGAGTTAAGAGATAAATAATGTTGCCCAGGACTTAGCTAGAAGTATTTGGAGCTGACCTAAAATCATTTTTTGAAGGAGTAAGAGGTTTTAACAGCCAATTAAAGACCTTCAACTATATACTTGTCTTCTGCACTGTTCCTGCCTGCCTAACAAATGGCAACTGTCTTGCCACAAGGTACTCTCAGGCTCTCTCAAGTTAGCCACTGACTCACATAAATAAAAACATCAGACAAGTGTCTGCTTTTTTTCCCACAGTCACTGCTTGAAATTGAAAAAATGATTTCCAAGATATGAGCTGAAAGGCCACTGTCTGACATACAGGAGCCTCCAGAGACTTTGTACAAATAGGAGCATGGCCTGAAGAACCAAAGTGTGTTCCATAACAATAAAAAGTGGTCCTAAATCATTAACCCAGCAGGTAAATGTATTCGCTTTTGCAAAAACAACATCAAGCCACCAAATCCCTATGACTAAGGGTGATTTTTGCATTATTTGTTTAAAGAAAGTTTAAGCAATAGCTTAAACTTTGGTATGTGTTATTTTACCATACCAGGTTTGGTGAGCACTGATATTGAGGATCATGCTTGAGTTAGTTACTACACTTTATGTAAGACTTTGTTTTATTACCAAAAAAACAAAACAAAGTGTATAAAGAAAGTAATATAATAGAAGCATACACATGAAATAGTGAGTTTTATTTTATTTTTTTAGTTTGAGTAATCGATTTCATCATCCAAACAAAGTATAAGTATAAGTATTTATTTATTGTCATTGTCAGAAAACAATGAAATTGCGTTTGGGGCTTCCATACAACCCATAAATAAAATAATGAAGAAAAAATGGAAAAACTGGAGTTGATTTGTTTTAAGTGATTATCTTACTCCCTAAGCTTTTCTGTTAAATCCTGCTCTCTGTTTATATCAGTTTACCTAATTGTGTTTCATTGGGGAAAGTGGTCCCTGTTGGCTCCAGAACAATTATTTTGCATCACACTTTGTAATTATACTATTATGTAGAATTATTCTCATCGTCTGCATGCACCATCAATCATCCCAGTATAATTTGTGAATGTGCTTACTAGGAAACAGACAACAAAAAAGCTCTTCACATCATGTTCCAGTGGCTCGTTTCAGTGTATACAATACCTCAGTATTTTATTCTTAATATTAGCATAATCCGTGTTTGTTCAATAGCCTCGCCAATAATAGATTGAAGATTTTTTTTAAAAGATGTACGTTAAGAAAAAACGGTTTTTATCTAAATGTATTTTGTGCATTTATTATTTTTCTTTTTAATGTGTTGTCCCTATAACCCATAAATGCTTCAGCATGATCTCTTCTGACTACATAATGCATCACACAAAAGTCTAACTGATAAAAACCAAACCAAATAAACAGGCCAGTGTCAGATGGGAGTCACCAGACCTCCCCTGAAGAACTTGGTTGGAAGGTAATTAAAAGAAGAGTGTGTTATCCATCGCTCCTCATTAATGCACTTTGAATTAGCCACTTTCAAGGGAGAGGAATGGGGAGGAGGGGACAAAGGAGAAAATCCATGCAGACTTTAAAGTAATCTCTCTCTGTCAGGTTGGTCCAAATGGGGAGGGTCAGCTCATTACAGCCTACACAGGAGATGAATGGGTCAGTCAGGCAGTGGGGAGAGCCGGGCTGGACCGCTGTGTTGACAGACAGATCCGCACAAGAAATGTGTGTTCCTGTGTGTGTAAAGGAGGCAACACACAATGAAGAAAAAAATCAAAAATACTTAGCTACATGTGTACGTTTGCCAGGGAGCAGGTGTTCAAAAGGAGGTTGCATGCTGGGCAGTAAGACAGGGTTAAGACACTAATGTCTGCAGTCAACAATCACTGTGATTTAACTTTAACCACATGGAGGGGTGACTGTCACATCTTGCCAGCTGGGGCAATCATCCCAGATACAGCAAATCACACTCCTTTAAGGTTTTTTTAAACTGCTTCTATCTTTAGGAAAATCCTGGTAAACCAAATCAGTTGCCTTTTTGAGAAAACTGTGGGAAGGATTTGTCATTGCCACTTGGAGCGTCATTGAGAAGTTACCACTGATTCGTGCATTTCTTGAAGCAAAAATAGACCTGTTTCTGCATCTGCCACCAGATGGTGTTGTAGCCTTTTGTCTGGTGAAGACAGAAGCAGCTGGCTCCTCGCTTGTTTTTCTTAGTGATGGTATTTATGGTATCTAAATTTAAAACATTTTAAACACATCTGAATTTGATGTTCTGATTTTAATATTCAAATGTACTGGGGGGTTTTCTGTCCGTTTTTTCATATCACAATTACTGGGATATTCTTGTGTGCTGCTGGTTTAGTCATGCTAGTACTGTATTTTTATGGTTCCCCAAGAATAACACATTTACAGAGAAAGTTCATCCATGTGTAGCACAGGATGGCAATTCATTCATTCTTTCTCACCCTTCATTCAGTCAGGGTGATACACTGGGGGAGGTAATAGGGGAAGAGTGGTTGTTAAATATGGTTATTAGATTAGAAAATGAACTCTTCAAATAGGCCAGCACTGAGGGAATTGCTGTATCTGTTCATCATTTAGAGCAGTATAATCAGACTCTGGGGTTACGTGTTCATTAAAATCTATCAATTCATTTAATAAATTGGATTTTAACAATTACAGTATGTATCACAGCTCCGCATCACACATACGCACACATCACATCACATGAAATTGCTAAGGGACGAGCATTTAACACCAGGAAATACACACACATGGGCACTCACCACGTAGCATTTTGCGAGCATTTTCCCTTTCCTGTGGTGTCATTCAGATTAGCAAAACACACTTCAAACAGTGAGACTCTGGCTAATAGGTTGAGGCATCTTCACAACGCAATGACTCTGTGAGGCAACTAATTATTAACACTGACTACTGGCTTTTAGATGAAAGTAACACACCTCGAATAGGTCATCAGCATTAAAAGTCAACAGGCTGACAGGCTGTTATAGTAAATGTTATTCATTATGTTCATTATTTTTTGTGGTTTGTTGTTCTGTGTGGCATCATAGACCTTAATAACGATGGAAAAAAAATGTCAGCTATAATTAGCTCAAGGCGCACTTACGCACAGTCTCTCATCTTCATTTCAGATGAATGACAGAAAGAGAGGGCTATTTTATCAGATGTGTGTATGAGCGCTGACAGGCTGATCATCATCTCTTACACTCAGCTACATCTGAGTTTGACCTTTCACAGCGGCAGCACAGGCAGCTAAAAGTGGTCAACTCTAAATGACTTTCCTATGTCAAAACAAACTGAACTACATCGCAGACTCTCCCTCTCCCTTGTTGGCTCTTTCTCACTTTCTCCTTCCGGACACATATTCCGGTCTTTTTCCTTTTTTCGTGTGCAGTATACGGTATGACTCACTGCTCATTTTGTTCTCACTTTGTCCAAAGATGTTATTTAGACCACAGCTGTCCATTTTGATTTCCTGGCTGTCAAATTGGCCAGCAAAAACAAGTAAAATAAATGAACAAAAATCTAAGCAAAGAGGTTATATCTCTCTAAACGCAGAAGAAAGCAGGCTATAGCACAAGCACAAATCTGTGGCAAAATTTGGTGGTATTCTACTCCGTCTAATAGAGGTCTACTTGCAGTATCTGAAACAGTGG
This sequence comes from Simochromis diagramma, assembly GCF_900408965.1. Classification (NCBI taxonomy): domain Eukaryota; kingdom Metazoa; phylum Chordata; class Actinopteri; order Cichliformes; family Cichlidae; genus Simochromis; species Simochromis diagramma. The sequence goes on along the minus strand of NW_024387200.1, from coordinate 7,029,873 downwards.
AACACAAAGCACCTTTTATCAAACTGCTATCAAACTGCTATGTGAAATATAAACAATCATTGTAGTATCCTCTCTCTAATTATCCTCTCTAATCTGATGAGTGTTTGACTAACTGACCTCAGTCAGTAAGTCAGACTTCAGACTTCTTGCAGAGAAACACCTCATTTCCTCACTATTCCTTTATTAGAGACGGGGAGCTAAAACACGTCCTTAAAAAGATAGTTGTCACAGTTGTCACAGATGTCTCTTAAGTCTTAATAGTAACCAGCAAGTGAGTCAAAAGTTGTCGCACATATTAGTCCCATCAGGCCACAAGTTGCTGATCAGAAAGCAGAAGCAGGAACAGAAAAGATTCTTTATATAGAATCAAAGATGTATTAATTCAAATAATTAATCATTATGGAAAAGATGCTTGGTATAAACTGAGTGATTATCAATCAAGTAAGTTTCTTTCGACCAAATTCCATCAACATTTTACATTGAACGTATGCAACACAATGGCATCGAAAATTTACATGCAATCAAATTACTTAAATGCAGCATTTTGGAAATGGGGATGAAACACAAAATAAGCAGTAACTCCAGCCTATCCCACTTGTCAGAGTACACTTCAGCTCATAATTCAAATAAAAAACTCGATTTAGGATCAGTGAACACTTTAACATGCTTTTCACTGAACTGTGAGAGGTTGTTGAGGTGCATAGAGAGAACATACATGCTCAGAAAAACTCTAAACCAAGCTAGAAGATTCATGGCAATGTCACCGTGAGGTAGCAGCACTAACCACTGCAGTTCTGTGCTCCCCGATGCCCAAATGTCAGGCAAATGTAATAGACTGAAACCAAATTGAAAGTGGTTCTATAGCTGAAGGTTGACTCATGACTGGCACTGCATAAACTCTGACTCATTCAGTATCTCAAAGGACATCTGAGAATTCATGACTTTTGCAATCTGAGCATTCATGTCCGAAAAGTGTATATATAAAAGAGCGCATGAGGTTCATTTTCTCTCCGCCAAAGTCTCAATATATTCATTTGTGTGACAAACTGCAGGAAAAAGTGGAGAGTGCAGATGCTTCCACCCTGGACCACTGCACCATACAATTAAGCAGTTAACATCCAGTCATCTATAAAAATTCAGAGCAGGCCCATTCAGTTCTGCTTTTGTATCAAGATGGCAAGAGGAAAATATCGAAGGGACTTTATAAGAGGGCTTATTGTTGGGGCACAGATGGCAGGTGCTTCAGTCAAATAGCCTATTCCATTAACAGGTGTTTTCATAGGAATGGTGAAGTGACATCAGCATTTAGATCTATGGAAATTTTACAGAAACACAGAATATTTGGTCTGACATTGCCTATTTGATGATTGTGATGCTCCTGCATTAGTGTGATATGCAAGTAAAAATAAAGCGGGAGTTCTTCCTCCTGACTGTGTCAGTAAGAAGAGTCCATCAAAAAATAGAGTCGTATTGTATTAAGATTCATTTCGATCCTTATTACAGAGATGAATGCACACTGAAGAGTTCAGTGGTGCAAAACCCAGAGGCACTGGTCTAGAGACACATGTGGGAGAAGTGGTATCAGATGAGTCATCGTTCATCACAGTTGGGCAAATGTGACGCACAGAAAGAGACTGGTACAGGCATGAATGCTTGACCTCCACTGTAAGGGGGATCCATAACCTCTGTAATAGCTCAGGAGTATTTTGCTATCATTGTTTGAGTGCATTTTTCTCCTTAGAGTTAAGGATCACTGCAAATCAAAATAAAGTTGTTCGGAGTGATCCTAGTAATCCTACCTACCCAGTTATGCAGTTATAGTGAATCATTTCTATCCTTATGGGAGTGGTACCATCCAGGGTGACAACACAAGAGATGTCACAGCAGGACTTATTTGTAATGTAAATAACGTGAATTATTCAGTTTTGCTGGAGCAGTTAACAGATTTCAACCTTACTGAACACAATGAGAGTTTCTGGACAAATGTGTTTCCAGCACCACCATGGCCATCAAAACAGCAAATGAGGGAATATCCTTTGGGGAAAAAATACGGTTCATCCCTCTTATCAGTGTTCCTGAGACTTGAAGAATCAATACCAACAGTATTTGGCAGTTCAAATATGTCCCACGAGCTATTATTTTTCAATGAAGAGTCACCAAATTGACCACAAAGCACTATGTTAGCCTGTCTACTCAATGTTAAGCTGTGTAGCGATTTTAATAAACACTGACATGTTTCAAGTATTGCATTTCCTCCAATGAATTCATACGCAGTAATTATTAGTTTCTAAACATCTGAATTCCCTAAAAACAGCCTTGAATGACCGCTTTTATTCACTCATTATCAAAGTCATTTTTAAGTCCGCACGGCTAAATGTTTGTCACTAACCCTCTGATGTCGGCCTGCCTGCCTGTCTGGGCTGCTATAAAAGCTGCGATCTCACAGGCAGCTCCGTTATTCTCCCCTCAGCTTCAGGACACACTCCTCGAGAGACGCACTTCAGCATGTCGGTGGCTCTGCGCACACAGCTGTTTCTCTTTCTTATCTCCGTTTCATTAAGGATGGGGCTCGCTCGCTACATCGAGGTAAGGTCGCGTTTGTAGTCGAGCAAAGTGGAATTTTTGATCAAGTGAGGCAGTCTGAACTCATGTCTGTCAAGTTTTTATGAGCAGCCCAGAGGTGGAATCTTAGGTTTTCTGTTTGTTTGTATTTACTTGTTTGTTTCCCTTCTTCTTTTCAGGACAATGAAGCCTCAGATGGATTATATTCTTTGCTGAGTTTGGCCCAGAAAAGAGAATCAGAGGATTTTATTTTCCGCCGACCTCTCAGTAAGAACTGCTTAAAAATAGCTTTAAATCACCGAATTATAACAATTGCCGGATTAGAAACAGTAATTGGGTGAATGTTTATTTATGCACCAGTGCCCATTCAGTCACTTAATTAGAACATAGGCTAAAATAATTAATGCATTAATCCAAGCAAACATTTTTAAATGAAAACTGATGCTGTGCTCTGAGTAACACTTTGACCTCATGAGAAATTATTAAGACTAAACTCAAATCCAGTATGTTTTCTGAACCCAATATATGTGTAATGTATTTTGTATCTGGCTGTGTGTGTGTGTGTGTGTTCATATGTGTGTTTGCCTCACCTGTATTCTGGGGGTGTATATATTTCATAGTCACTTATGGGGACCAATCCAGTTTGGTTTTTAATCTTTAATTCTACTTTGGTTACTTGGTGTGTCAGGGTAGGTTTGGGACTGGGCGAAGGTTAGTTAAGGTAAGTTAAAGTTTAAGAGTTAGGCGAAAAGTTGTTATAGTTGGGCTTAGGGACCAACCGTGGCTCAGGAGTTAGCATGGGCTTTCAAGCACTTGGAAGGGCAGTGGTTTGATCCCCAACTCTTCCATTCTACCTGTTGAAGTATCCTGGGGTATGATGTTGAACCCTGAGCTGACCAAAAAAAGGAGTTTGGGTGAATAAGACTTGTAATAAAAAAGTGCTTTGGGTGCTCAGCTGGGGAAGAAAAGCTCTAAGTACTAGTCTCTAGAATATTTAAATGTATTTTTGGTCTGAAATGGGAAAACTGACTGTGTGTGTGGTTTGTAGGATGCTTGGACATGCTGGCCACTGATGGCCTCTTCACCTTTGTGGCATCAAAGCCACAGCTGGCATGTGCAGCTTTCATCATAGCTGAGCCCAGTGAAGTCATCAGTCTGGAGCTGTCTGACGTCAGCATCGACTGCAGCGCTGGAGACTTCATAAAGGTTGGCACACACACTAAAAATAGCCCCCACACATATCCAACCCCTCTTTTAAGTGAAAGGCAGGGACTCCAAGGCTTTTTTCGGTTTAAACTCTGAATTCTATTTCATCTTCTTCCTGTGCATTTGAAATTAGGCCAAACGGGGTTAAGGCGGCGTTTAAGGGCCAAACACCACACTGGATGCTTTCTGCATTGGTCACATTACCCAGAGCAAGAGTGGGAAGAGAAGGCTTTAGTTCTGAAGCCAAGCCTGCCAGTGCAGATTTCAGTTCATGGCATAGGGAAAGGGGGACATTAGAATTTCATAAAGCCTAGGTTTACATGCATGTGATCTAGAAACCAAGAGCAGATTTGTGTAAATATTAGTAGGATTAATGTGCTCAATAAAACAAAACAGCACACCTCATTTTAAGACATGAGATTTACAGAATATTTTTAGAATGAAATTCATGTTGGATTATGCTTGTAATTAAATATTATTCAGAGCACAGCAGTGTAGAATGTGCTGTATGGCATGTCGGATTACCCAATAAAACATGATGATTCATGTCTTAAGTTGAATAGAAAACACAAAGATTTGTTTTCACCAACCCACTGGATCAGAATCATTTTTATTTGACCAAGTCTGTGCACACAAACCAGGAATGTGGCTCCAGTTCACTTACTGCTCTCAGCATGCAAGAAAGAAACATATAGGGCAGGGGTGTCAAACTCAAATACGCAGTGGGCAAAAATTCAAAACTGGAACAAAGTTGCGGGCTAACGTTAGTATTTATTGAAATATATTTATTCCTCCAGATATAAGAATGAATCTTTTCTTATGTGCTCAAACACGTTTTGCTGAAAAACTGAATATGGAACAAGCAAAGCTTAATACTAAACAATATATATATTAGCTGTATAATACCAGTAGGCCAGCTCTAATAGTAATTTGGTATGGCTTCGTGGGCCAAATGTAATTAGGCTGCGGGCCAAATTTGGCCCGCGGGCCAGAGTTTGACACCTATGATATAGGGGGAAAAATCTTGGCAATTAGATTGCTTGTTTCTTTCTGTAAAAGCGAATTGGTTTCTTACATAAAGCTGATGAGTTATCTCTTAGTCATATAGTTAACAGCTTAATTTGGACCTGCTAGCTGTCCTTGGCTTCTTCCACATCTTAAAAATTTATGCCTTGTATTTTCAGACACTGCTTCATGTTTTGTATGTGAAGGTGTGGAATAAGTGTGCAGAAATTAAGTAAGTAAAGGCATTAATTTTTGTATTTACTACATATCATATGTTCCTCTTCAAGATATTTGATGGCTGGGTTTTGAAGGGAGAGAAGTTCCCCAGCAATCAGGACCATCCTTTACCCCTCTATGAGCGCTACACAGACTACTGTTCCTCCACAGCACCAGGAGCCACCAGCCGCTCTTCTCAGAATGTTGCCATGATCTTCTTTCGCATTCACAGCCCTGCTAGTGGCTTCACCCTCGCTGTCAAGAAACTATACAACCCTTTCCGTGAGTCTTGTTATGCATCACTAAGATCAGTTTGTGGCCAAAACATCTAAAACCAAACATAAAACACTTTGAAGTCTTCGCGTAAAAGATTTGTGTTATTTTTTTTTTATTTTTTTTTTTATATGTCTTGTGAAATGAGGGGTACATTTGTGCGCACGCATGAGTGTACTTCCTGGACATTTGTGCTTGGTCGAGCTTTAATCAAGGCCAAGAGCGAGCGTAACGAATTGAGTGAGAAGGATGCACCTGTTTTCCAGCTGTTTGACAAACACAGCGTTAACATTGTGTCAAGAAACATAACTGTCACCGTCTGGCTGTAAGACAAAGACAAGGAAATAAAGGCTGCAGACAAAAAAAAAAACCCAGCAGTTTCAATTAATTATTTATAGGTTAACAGTGGTTTATCCCCTTTTTCACCATTAAGTGCAACCGTCTGCAGTTTAGGCCTTATATATGATCTAATCAAAGTGACAATAAAGCTACCTCACATATTCCATGCAACATAACAGTGTTACTCATTTAATACATAATAAAAGTCAGAGTGTTTCTAGAACATTCCTTAAATCTAAAAGTTTGGCTGGCAAACAGAATGGAGCTAACAGCTATATAAAAGTATGGATAAACGACTGAAATTGTTAACTAGCTCCACAGTCTAAAGTTTAGACTGACTTAAACTGAATGATATGTATAAATGTTTGATGGAGGAAAAGCAAAAGTAACAATGAATGAATGATCAAAATGGTAAGGTAACCGTTACTGATGGGTAATATTTACCAATGGTAAGCTAGATGGTGACTGTGATAGTGGCTCTTACCAAAAATTGGATGTAAAAGATACAAATACAACATTTAATTGTTTAATTGATTAAGGAATCTCATGAATCTAAGCTTCAAACATCTCTCTTCACATTTGATTAGCTCGGTTTCTTTACCACAAAAATGTGAAGGGAACAATATGAACAAAGTGGCAGCATTTTCAGACTCCCTTTTCCGTAATGCTTTTATGAATTCACTTTTCTTTCTTTCTTTCAGTTCTGTGATCAGAACTAGAATTGGATTTCCTTTCCAGCTGCCACCCTCTGATTCTGTTCTGTCCTCTTTGTGACGTGAAGTGTCAGTAATGAGTTTCTCAGGTTATGGAGAACTAGAAATGTGAAATCTCTTCTCCTGTCTGTGCATGTGTCGATTTGTTCGTGTGGAAAGCCTGTAACATCATGTCTCAGAGTCCAGAGGGAAGCTTCACCATGGTGATGCCACATCAGCGCAAGAACTGCAGCTTCTCCATCATCTACCCCGTGGAGATCCGACTGACAGAACTCAGCCTGGGGCAGGCCAAAAGCAATGAGCTAAGTCCACAGGTAGATCACACACATGCATACACGCATGCATGTGCCCACAGTCACACACACGATCTTCTTTTCTCTGTGAAATAAATATCTTACTGAGGCCAAATTCTGACACTTTAAATAGACCTTTAGCTTCAGCTGGACATTTTAAACGCATTCAGAGTGTGATATATATTTTTTTTATTAAAGCTATTAATAATATTTGCATGTTTGTCTATGTCGTCACACAAATTTTATTAGTACTTGGCAATTTTGATTTTAATTTTATTTTAATTTAATAAAGTTTTGTTTAACTACAGACATTTATTAATTTCATTTTCCTAACTGTAATGAGGAAATCACTTTAACTGATCGATCAGAGCTCAGTAGGCGTAATTAGCACTAGGATGTCATCTTCCTACATCTAGAGGGAAGCTGATGAACACAGGAAATGAAAAACAAACGGTTATGAGACTGAAACTAAAGTGAAGCCTGGAGCTTGAATGAAGCCTTTCAGTGTAGAATTTCATGTTCTCATCGTGCCAGAGAGGACTTTCTTCAGGTATTTAGGCTTCCGCCACATTCCAAAAGTATGTTATGGTAGGTTAGGTTAATCCAGTGGTCCTCCAACTATGTGGCGGGTTCAGAACAGAGCCACTGCAGTTGGAGCATGGAAGACTAAGGGAAAAGGATGTAAACTAAAGTTGGGCATGCCAGAAAAAGTTTGAGAACAACTGGGTTAATTGGTGATTTTATATCATGAATGATGTGATTGGTCCACCGTCTCACTTTGTTAGTCCTATTACAGATGGATGACCATTCTACTCATACCAGAATCTATTAGGATAGTTTCCAATTTTCTGTTGCATTCACCACATGCTGATATTATACCACAGTCAACTGAAAATATTGTCATTGAAAGTAATCCAGGATTTTGGAGAGTCATCCAAAAACAGTGTTATGTTTGGCAAATTGGCTGCTGAGCCTCACTGCCACTGTAAATTACCCTGTGTTCACAAGTCCCACTCCAATAGGTGAAAAAAAAGAAAACAGAAAATAAATCCTCAATGGCAAATGGTCTAATGAGACTAAATGAAAACATCACTGTGGTTAATAGATGAAAGAGTTTGAGCAAACCACTTTAGCTAAACTAAATATTATTCATTGTGTGTAGATTATAATGTTAAACCCTCATACTAAATGTTTGAAGATGATCCTCAGTTTTTAATGTTAAATAAGGAATAGTAATGACAAATGGAGTCAAAAATAATAAAATAATAACCATAAGTCTAATAAACATTTTTAATAACAGTTGATGAATTTTAGAAAAAAGCTAGCAGGTGAACACAGCAGAGCACTTACCAGTCATATCGAAGTCTTACCCCTGAAATACACCATGTCCTTGACTTTTCATCTGTTACACAGTTTTGTTCAGTAAAGTGCTTCAAATCACACAGAGTGTTGCAAGGGCAGAGGGTGTAGTTTCCACGGGATCTTTTATTTTGAAAACTGACCAGATTTTCTGTGACATTCCTGTGCCTGATGTCCTGCCCTCCTCATCTACTCTGTGCAGCTTGACAGAGCCTCTGTTAAATAAACAAACAAATATATAAATACATTACATATAAATACAACAATGCAGAGAAGCTTCTCTGGTGTCTGGTAGAACCAGGCGATCACCAAAACGCTAAGCAGAGTCTCCCAGATTACTACAATTTCTACTATAATGACAATTCCACTATTAGATAAGTGAGGTTAACTAATGTTAACAAGAGCTGAAGTGTGTAATGGAAAATGTGTTAATGGAAAAAAAAAACATAAATAAGTAGTACTTATTAATTACTTAATTAATAGTAAGTAATGAGTAGTCATAAAAGCTATTACATGAAATGCAACTCTCTATGAATAAGGGAAGGAGAAAAGTGGTACAAAGCATGCTCATAAAGGTGTAATATAATAAATAATAAATTAATAAAGTAAAATATTCATTTTTAAATATCTGAAAAACAACATCCTGTCAACTGCTTCTGTTTAAATTCTGAGGAAAACTGTATGTATTCCAAATTCAAATATTACAAAAATCATTTGTGTAAACATTTTTCAGTCAAATGAAGTCATTTCATTTGAATCCTTTGCAGTATTACTTTTTCATTGTATTACAAGCACCTGCTCAATAGAGAACCATGAAACCCTGGAATCACATCTCCACTTGGTTGGCCTTTTCCAGGTTAACATATAGTACTTTTATTGGTCCAAAGAGCTCCACAGGAAGTTTTAATGGCAGTTTTCTATGTAACAAAGTAAAGTCTTTATCTGGACTTCACCATCAAAATATTTTGTTGATCATTTATTTTACAGAGACTGGCGTGGTCTGGCTGCTCAGGGTCGGGTGACTATGTGGAGCTGCTGGGAGGGAATGGGGTGGATACCTCTAAGATGTTCCCTGTGGCCGACCTCTGTTTCTCCCTCAGTGGACTCGGTGAGTCTGTGTCCATCACTGTGTCCAAGAAACACTTTTACTAGTAATTATGATGTGCTGTAAAAGAGTCCTACAAAATAAAAACATCCCACATAGTGAAATATCCAATGCAATTCACATTTTATGTTTACATATATTTGCTGTTTTTACTTGTAAAAATACTGCAATACAGATACAAAGTAAATGTTTTTGCTGCCAATGTAAACAGAGTAAGTAGGTCTGGCTACAGAACAAGAATTCTTGGATGGTAGAGTGTAAAGTATGTGTTTTCCTCTCCTTGTGGCCCTTCAGCCCAGATGAAGATTGGTTGTGATAACTCAGTGGTGAGGCTCGTGTCCAGTGGGAACTATATCAACCGCGTTTCCTTCCAGTACCGACTACTGGAACAGAATGAGCTTCCCAAGGCCCGAGAGAACAGTTTGGAAAACTTCTGCACTGTGGAATAAGATGTCACAACACATACGCATATGTACACTTGTGAGCACACACAGTCATTCATCTCTCTGTTTAAAAAATACCACTTTAATGAAAGTGTCACATTTAACTAATTGTATTAGTAAGTATTTTGTATTGTATTTGCCAAATATTTTATTAAGCTATTATGTTAGCTTTGATCATAGCCTATTTATTTAAAAAGAATATTCTCCTTAAAGTTATGGGTGATAGTGGATTTTTTTCCTTTTTAATTATTTGTCATTAAAATTTGTTGTTTGTGGTTTTTAGTTAGTTTGACATCCCTGCTGCCTCTTTTCTTTATATTGCCTCGACGATTTAAGAAATAAATATGAACTGCATGATGAAGCACATTTTCACTGTTTTTGTGAGCAGCTCTCCTTTTCCAGGTCTACTTCGATTTCATTATATAACTGCATATTCCCTCAGGGCTTGCTTTACTGGCATGTTTTGTGGCATCCACCCATTTGACTGATTAACGCTACTTTCTTTAGAGCTGAAGAGAGAAATGCTTTAATCTGGCCAGGCTCTTAATACATAGAGTGATTATGAGCTACTGCATTTTTATGAGTTTCTGTGAGACTGAATTTAAGTGACGTGAACTTGAATTGCATTTCATTAAATTTAATTCAATTAAATTCAAGTTAATTTATTGTAGCACTGAATCGTGACAGCAGTTGAGAAGTTCCAGTGCACTTTATACTGCGAGGTAAAGACCCTGCAGTATTAGTGAGAAAACACCAACAAGTAAGCACGATCTTGGTGACAGTGGAGAGGAAAAACTCCTTTTAAGCAAGAAGAAACTTCCAGCAAAACCAGACCAGGTTCACAGAAGGGCAGCCATCTCCTGCAACCACACTATCTGGTGTAGCGGCAAGCCTGGGTCTTTCTGGGTGGAGTTTGCAAACACCCTCTCTTCCTGCGTGGGTTTTTTCCTCCCACAGTTGAAAGACATATAAGTTGGCCATAGGTGTGAATATGAGTATGAATGGTTGCCTGCTTCTCTGTGTTAGCCCTGTGATGGACGGGTGGCCCGTTGAGGATATACCCCAAATCTCACACTATGACAGCTGGGAGAGGCTCTACCCCACATCTGGCCCTGAACTGAACGGATGATAGATAAACATAGATGGATGGCACTGATCCTTGCAACTGAAAAATGTATTTCTTTAGCATACACTAATGTACATTATGTCCAAAAGTAAAATGTTCATATTGCTGCACACAGATACACCACCTTATATCAAAACTAAAAAAAAACATGAAGTCTAGATGGAATCTTTGCATTTTAATCAGAGATGTCCTTGATATACCTTTAAATGACAGCAATTTGAACATGTATGAGCATTTCAGCATTAAGATTATGTTCCTGGTAATCAGTATTAAGCAATGACGCATGCACTTCTTCTATTTTTTATAATCCAATTTGCTCCAGATGCAAACTCTAAAACAGCTTTCATAGTGGTTCGTCGATGCTCATAATTAAAAGGGATTAATACAGACAGCATAGAATTATAACACCACATTTTTTCTAAAAGTATGACCACTCTCCGTCACTGACTGTTTAACCCTAATCTCTTGCATACTATACCTACAACTGTGGATCATAACTCTGAATGAATGTGCAGCTCTTAATGGGATTATCCCACAAGCCTCAGCATTCTTATTCCTCTCGACATCCTTCTGAGTGGCTCTCTTTTGATCTTCTCCTTACGTGGAATTAATCTCAAACCTGCTCAGCCGTGATGATTCAATTAACCAGCGGATGTCTTTTTTCGCTCGATCTGTTGCAATTTTCAGCCTTCATTAGAGAATGAAATGCACTTTGGGTGCCATTGAAAGGAAAATAGTCAGATGTTTTGTTTTCTTTCTAGCTTCATGCACATCAGCATCAAATACTCCATAATGTAATTTTAGTGGCCTATCATCGTGGACTAGAAATGAGTTTGTCAGGCTAATACGCGTCACAAGTCCTTGTGGATGACATGTGACCCTTTACAGAATGAGGCATGCTTATATTATTATTAACATTGGTGTAAGAAAATGAGAGAGTAATGTTTATTTAAGATATTATTTACACGGGACTGGTTAATGAATACACATCAACAAGAAAAATCGGTCACTCCTATTCAGTATCCTCCTCCTTTCCTTCCCTGTCTCAATCGGTTCCCAAAGAGATGCTCTCAACAGTATGTGATTTGTAGCATAACATTGAATTTTTTTCCTATTATAAAGACCCTTTAAAAATATACACACAGACCTTGAAGTGGAACGCTGGGGACTTTATTTGTGTAGCTTGTTTCTGTGGGAATAGACTTTTAATGAACTGCTATTTAATAATGTAAGAGAATATATATAAACATTCCTGTATTTTACATGTGTTTTCAGTGGCAGCAGCAGCAGCTTTGAAAACTAGAAATTCAGTCTTTTTGTACTTAGATAATATTTTACAGTTCTGGCCGCTGGCTTGTTGGCTATGATAATAAAACACCAGGCAGGTTGGTGAGCAGTGAACAGTGTCCTCTATCTGTGATGAGTGTTACTCTGGAGGTCATTCAGCAAAATTATGTTTTGTGTTCATCACTTATTGTTTTGCTAATAATTTACTGCACTTTAATTATTTGAACGATTAAAAAGAGGCTTCATATATTAATTTATATCTATACAATTTGAAAACATACAAGAGATCACATTTAATTGTCCCTTTGATGTAATCCAGCTGAGAAAAAATTAACATGATTTCAATTAGCAAAGCTGTTTTTAATCAAACGTTTTGTCTCATGGTTGAAGTTGGCCGGACTGGCAGCAACTAAACCCCTAATATATATATACATATATATATATATATATATATATATATATATATATATATATATATACATATATATATTATGAGACTGATGGAAGGACTGTGAATTAACTTCATTTCACTTCAAGACAAATTAAGGTGATATATTAAACTGATATTGTAACTGTTATCACTGAATACACACACTTACTCACACATGTCTAGTGCAAATCAGTCTACTTCAGATGTTAACAAGAGCAGCTGATCTGCAGAGCAATCATATCCAATACATGCACTAATTTTTTCACCCACTGCAGTGATTTACTCAACTGTATCAGTTGACTCTCAAAGTTCCATCTGGTATTATTCTTAAAAAACATAATTATGCTGTTTCTACTGCTATATAGCTTTCCATTCATTTGAGAATTTAAGCAGTTATGAGGACTTACAGTGGTGAATATTTTTTTTTATATTAAAATATAATATATTTTTTTGTATTAATCAGCTAACTGATAACATGGTTAGTAAAAGTTAGGGGTAAACAAGGAGGTCATACCTTTTCATTATATTTCATTGTATTGTCTGGATACAGCTCATGGAAGATATTTTTACGTGTGCTACATCAAACAGTAGCCATTAAAACAAAACTGCAGTTCATGGAGTGGACGATTAAAATAAGTCAGTCCCATTGTCTCCCAAGTTAAAACGTAAAACTTAACTGCTAGGTGAAACTACAACTTTAGCAAAGAAATAGATGGTTTGAACCACTCATACTACTCATTGGTTTTGGACTTAGCATTCTGAAACTTCAGCTAACTTATTTTGTATGCTGCCATGTTGGTTTTTTGGAGCCAGAAGTTATTTTACATTGATGAAAAGGTGGCCTGCTAATTTATCAGTTAACACTATCGAACTTAGTTAAGCTATACAGGTACAATATGCAGAAAAATTATGGCTAAGTATAGGACAAATACATTTTTAGCATTTTAATCACCAAAACTGAAGCACAAATTTTTGGCATGGTTTAACCTCATAGGAAGCCATGATATTAATCTATTCAAATGCTCCAAAAGGCGACCATGGCTCAGGGGGTTGGGAATCGCATCTGTAACCGGAAGGTCGCCGGTTCGATCCCTGGGCTCTCTGTCCTGGTCGTTGTGTCCTTGGGCAAGACACTTTACCCTACTTGCCTACTGGTGTTGGCCAGAGGGGCCGATGGCGCGATATGGCAGCCTCGCTTCTGTCAGTCTGCCCCAGGGCAGCTGTGGCTACAACTGTAGCTTGCCTCCACCAGTGTATGAATGTGAGAGTGAATGAATAGTGGTATTGTAAAGCGCTTTGGGTGCCTTGAAAAGCGCTATATAAATCCAATCCATTATTATTAAGGTATGTGCAATGTTAAAAGTAGGGGTGTTGCTGCTTTGATCTACAGGTGTGTGGACACAGGCAGCGGTAGCCTCATCTAATTGGAGTCACTAATTTGGACTCAAATTATCTGACAAATATAATGTCTTACAGTACAGAGCTTTTTAGAAGTCTGTAGTCCAGTTTTGGTGAGTCTAATTATAGCACTTAATTAGTATCTTACTTCCCAATTAGTTATTGTGCATTACATCCACATGGTTTATAGACACAGCTTAGTGTTTTAGAGCTGATATCTTACTGTTCAGTCCTCTTGTCTAAATATGATTATTACTTGTCCCAGAAACCAGTGGATACTGGTTTTGTAGACAACCCTTGGTTTAGTTATCTTTGAACTGTTTTCTGATCTAAAGAAATTTCTAAACTTAAATATTAGTATTTTTCTACTTGTGAATATTTTTCCAAATTTTAACCAAAATCAAAGAATGATTTTCTTGAATCATGAAGATTAGATTTTCCACATAACTATAAGAGGAAGAGTAACATTAGGTGCATGCAAGGCCAAATTCCAGTTTCTTTCCTTTTCACTCTGTATTGGCTCAAGACTGATTGAAAAAAGCACTCTGAACTTTTTTTCATCAATACAGTCATTATGTAATAAATCACTTTGAATAGAGTTTTGTAAGTAATACCCTGCTTGGTGTAAACTTTCTCTTTCAGAACTGCAGAACTGCTCATTTACTGGCTCCACTTTGAGAAATTAGATTATAATGCACGGCTATAAATATCTAACTAAATAAGTCTGTAAATATTGGAGATCACTAGCTTGCACATTTTGAAGGTAACATTATGTAATTTTATAAGTGCTATAGTGGATTATTATCACATTACATCAGGAGAAATGCAGCACAAAAATAATGCTGAGAGTCAATGCAATGAACAGCTCTTTAAATTAATAGTAGAACATATTTATATAAGAAAATGCCAAATACAAGAAGCCAAATGACTGTCATCATAGTTTGCATGTAAAAGCTGATTCACACACTCAATAGATCTGATCATAGTTATATAGTTTCTATGACTCCAATAACTCTGATAATCTCAGGAATCTCAAGAGAGACGCCATTTGATTTCTCCTACACTGCCCTCTGCTGCATGGTTTCTATTACTACACAGGTAATGAGGCAATGCTATGTACCAGATGGAGAATATGTTGTCTGAATAAACTAGCTGCAATTTTCTTGATGAATGCTTTGTTATTTGGTTTTTCCATCCATCACTTTAGATTTAGATACATTACATTTTTATACAATAAAAAGTCTGAAGAAGATAAAGTTGTTGTTGTTGTTTTAATACAAATAAAAGAAAACAAACATCTGAAATATACAGTATCTGAATCAAACATTAGAGAAACTGCAGAGGTTGTCATCAGAATAATTGCAGATAAACAGAATCAAAATCAAAATCCTCTCAGTAGATCATTTTTAGATTTCAATGGCTTCCTTTTAGCTACAAATACATTTGATTACCAATGTGTTCTCCTCCATTTTTGAAAAATTTACAAAACTAAAGGAGATTTAAATTTATGAAGGCATGAAAATAAAAATGATGACCTTCAGATGAAGAGTGTAATAATAGCCAATGGCGCTAAAAGCAGAGGCACAAAGACGCCAGTTTGCTTTGCTCCATTACACAGGTCTTCACTACAACATCTGATACCCAAAGAATCAGCTATGTTGCACATATCTCTTCTCAAGCACTCTTTGGTGATCATATTTTCAGCAACTGTAACAGAGAAAGACAACAAACATGACCTGGCAATTTGTTCAGGTAAAGTTTAAAGTATGCTGTTAGAAAATGCAGACATTAGGGCCCCTCATGGTGTTAACTGAAGCCTACCTAGGGTGGTGGAGCAGTAGTCATAACCCAGAGGACAAGTCCATATTCGAGTACAGCTGCCAGGATTTGCACCCCAGCAGGTGTAACACTGTAACCCATATACTGAAGGCAAATAAAAATAGTTTACAATGACCGAGAAAAAAATGAATAAATGAATAAATGGATGCTGGTCGTAAATGCTCTTACCTGGTGCCAGTATCATACAGAAGGAAGCAACAGACACAAAGAGCCTCACTGTGGGTCTTTGATCAAATGTGCAAGCGCAGAGAACTGGAAACCTGTCAGACCTTTGGTGTCAAATGAAACTTCTCCACTGTTTTATGCATTATATCACTTCAAAATGCATTATCTCATTACTTTGGCTTTGTACCAGCAACTTTTTATGTCTGGGTACTTGACTTGTCTTTCTTTAATGTTGGTCTTTATTGTAAATGTTGCTCTCTACAATTCCACCAATTCATCATCAACCCATTTTCCAGTGCTGATAAGAATTTAATTATCCTGAGTGAAACCATACATTTGTCTGGTGTTTGTGCAGTACATACCAAAACACTTAATTGAAGTGATTGAAGCTGCCACACCCAAACACTTTAATTTCTAATGAATTAGAGTTGAAACAGAAAATTTAAAAAGTCTGCAATGACGTTAATAGCACTGTAGGTTAGACACAACACAAGTGCACTCATGATACCTGCCAGCTTTAGCATCCATCAAATAAAGTCTAGCTTAATTCAAACTGTAACAATGGCACCAACAGTTCTCTTCTAGCACAACAGTCACACACACACACACACACACACACACACACACACACACACACACACACACACACACACACACACACACACACACAGGGTCTGAGCTTGTTGGTCTATAATAGCATTAATAGATCTGCGTCATTAATCTGCTCCCAGAAAAGGAAGAGTCTCTCAGAGCATCACAATTTAAAGAGACAACTCACCCAAAAAATTCAATCAATCACTTTGGCAGTATGCCTTTAATTATAACATAAAATCGCTCCTTCATCACGCCAAAAGATTCCACAAAAGTTGAAACTGTCAATATATGGCATAAATCAGCTCACCTCTGTTCGGCCTGTCTGCTCTGTCCAGCCATCACTAATAAGCTTGGCCTTTTACTCCTGGATTAAAGGCCTTGTGTAGGAGGCATTTGAGAGGTTGAGGTTAGAATGTCGCGCTAACTTCAGCATGTCATTCCTTTTTATTCTCATTCATTCTGGTTGTTTTATTCCAGACATATTTTTATTTCTTGTTTATAGACAGAAACAAGTCTAGTCATCAGAGCGATGTGGACTCAGCGCTGTAAGAATAATAAAGTCTTCTTTGTGAGTTAAAGTTCAGGACAAGTAGGGTTCAGCACTTAATTATAGAGCTGTAAAGGTCATGACATTATTGCCCAATATAGCTCGTTCTTATTGAGTCAGCCAGCCACGACAGACAATGCTCCTCTTCCTCTTGTGTCTGGAAAAGAGAAGGAACTAGCAGAACGCTGGGCGGTCAAGTGTGAGCATTAACAATATTTTATAGTGCTGTGAGTTATACTTTAATCATTGTAACTCTCTTGTTTCTCTCTCTCTCTTTTTTTGTATTTGTGGCATTTTAGCTTTATAGTTAAGAAATTAGGAGCATGTCTTATTACATTATAGATACATATATATGATATTAATAAGATGTGATTAACAAACACCAATAATCTTCAGATATAACAATAAAAGTATTGAATTAATGTATAAAAAGTGCTATTTTATTGCTGTTTTCAGAGCAGGTTTGCTTGTTTCAGTTACGTTTTTATTGTTTGTAAATGTTTACTTTTAATATAGTTTTTATTAGCATCAGTTTTGGTGTTAGACTTTTTAATTGCTGTTATATGGGTGCATATTACAAAGGCAAGCTCTCAGAAAGTCAGTACAGGCAAAAGAAGTAAATTAAGGTCTCTGAAACTGAATGGAGTCAAACTATAAACAATGCTGAGTAAATTATTTTCCTTTGTTCACAAGTTACCTTTTTTGCAGTTACTGTCTAAAAGGCTGTTAATACCACCAAAGTTGTAAAAGCACCAACCAGTAACACAAAACTTAATTCATCATTGGAGTTTATTAGTTTTAGAAGTCGTGTACATGTAATGAATTTATTTTGCATGTAAGTTAGTACAGTGTTATACATGCAATAAACATTAGTTAAATGATCAGTGATCGGAGGATGCCCACCGCCCAGTCGAGGTGATTCTTACTTCCTGAACTGAGGAACCGGGGACGGGATCTTGATGTCCTGCCCCCTCTCCAGCCTCTTCTCACATTCAATAAGGTAGTTAACACCATCAATCACTAACTGCACCAGCTCAACCTGTGGATGCAACGTAGCCAGTGTCAACAATATTTTATTATGAGCATGTACAAAGTTATTATAAAGGTTGCCTTTAACTGTAACTCAGCGGTTCATCGCTACATGTATCTGATCCTGAAACTCTATTGGATATAACTGAATGTTACAAGTACTGATATCAAAGAGTAGCTCTTTTCACAAGTTGAAAGACGTGAAATAAATGAAATTGTTTTTTGTTATTTGGTTGGATAAAAAAAAACATAAAGCATTTATTTTTTAAATCAGTCCTTTTTAACTGATTCCATATAACATATGGCGAGAGTGGAGTTACAAACACAATCATAGTATTTATTTGTTGACCTTTAAACTAGTTCTAACTTATTAAGTGAAATACCAGAAAAACAACACCACCAATGTATGTACTTGTGAGGTTATAATTTGTGTACACTGCACAAAAGAAATAAGAAATAAAAGCATTGCAATATTAAGCTGAGCTGGATCAAACAAAGTCTGTGATGGCGTTAATATCAAACAAACAAAATAAAATGGATCTTAGCTTTTTCTTGAACTTTTTCTTGAAGTTCAGCTAAGATACTGTGTGTTTTGTTGATTGCCATTCTTTGCTATTAACCCCTCCAACACCAGTACACACCTGGTTAGCATTAACTGTACTGCAAAGGCTCATGTGACGCTCTGGCAAATTTAACTTAAACCTTTACACTTGTGCCTCCTGAGATTACCCTCGTCAGGCAGGGGCTTCCCCTGAGGCCATTTACAAACTTTGCCCCGTTTGGCCCAAATGGAAGTAACCACAGCACCCCACTATATCCCTGACCTTAAACACTAAGGTCCTTTCACAGCATTTGCCAAAGCCTGCAAAGACATTCTGCTCAGGAAAAAGCAGCCATTTAACCTTCACTGGCACACCCCTGCCTGGATTACAGATTAAAGAACAGCATGGGGTACAGTTATTCAAAGCTTACACCTGTTGTGCTACAAATGTCTGCTCTCCTCCATCTGACTCTGTTTCTCTCTGCCTGCTGTTCACTTTTGAGCTTTACTTTCTTTAGCTGTTGTCTTCATTCCCTGAGGATTTACCTCTGACTTGCCCAGACGGTCAAGGTTAGAGATGTCAAAGGTATCTCCGGTAGCGGCTGTGTCAACACCTCCCGTGCCTCTCTTCTGTAGTCTCAGATTATCCAGGATCTTTTTGAAGCGAGCATCCTAGATCATAAACACCAAACAAATTCAAGTTACTGTCAGATACACGAAGATTACGTGACATCATGTGCATGTGTTTGGAGTTAACGTGAGATGAACTGTTATTATGATTCATGAATTACCTTACTGAGGAGGGGCAGACGAATATGCACACCAGCCCGGAGTCCCGTGCCAAGATTTGAGGGGCAGGTGAGGATATAGCCCAGACGCTCATTCCACATGAACTCCCATCCTCTCTCCTGAATTAGATGCTCAACCTAGAAGTTAAAATAAATACTCAGATCTTAGTTCAGATCTCCGAACTAAAATCTTAGTTCGGAGATCTGAATTAATCTGAGTCTTTGTTTCTTGATTTTTGGTCACTCTGCTAAAGATTAGTTTATAGACTCACAGTCTTGTAGGCAGAAATGACAAAAAGACTGTGATAAATTGAATTAATAGATAAACATTTCACTTGAAAAATTCACGCTGGACCAACGATAACTCAAAGATAAAGAGATGTGTATACCTGCTTCAGCCCTCTGCAGAATCTTTCAAACACTCTTTTCATGTTTCCTCCCTTCTCCATGGATATGACCCTTGTGTGATCCTCTTCATTGATCCAGATCAAGAAGTTCTTCTCATTGTTGTGCCTGCGTGTCAAGAAAAAAGGATTAAACTCCAGTTCAAAACTATATTTATATTTTCTTGTTAAGACACCAGGGCATATAAGTGAATCAGTTTCAGTCACATTCAACATAAGAACAATTAAAAAAGCATATGTGAGGGAGAAAAACAACATTCTTAAAAAAGGAAATGGTGTTAAGGTTTGTAAAGGACAAGGAGAGATGCAAGTAAAGATGCTTTGAGGTTTTTTTTAAAAAATGTGATCTGAAAAGCATAATATGGTTTTAAGTCTCGACTTTAAGTGACTGATTTTGATTTTATTGGAGCTACTAGTACAGGTCTAAGAATACTAACAAACATGTATTATAAACTTTATGTTTATGAATGAAAAAAAATCCTGGAAAAAGAGTAGCAGAAATAAGGTGGCAAGATGGAAAATTTACACATTAAAAAAATCAGCCAGTACTAGGACTTATGCTACCAGAAAGCTGACATTTCATTCACTGGAGACAAACTACAGTTAATTGAATAGTTAAAATAGATGACACAGACTGACTCATTTTAATCATTCGTTCACAACAGACTTAATAAATAAATAAAAATTCAGTGTCTGTGCTGGGTTTTTTAAGTAAATTTCTTATTTCCTTAAAACTAAAGTGGTGCCTTTTACTATTTATATCATTTTTATTCGTTGATTTATCAAAAAGTTACACTGTCTCGCTTACCGCTATTTTTCTCTTTTAGCTAATTCTTTCTCTTAGATATATCTTCTTTAGTTTTCTCTTATTTTCTTTGATGGATTACTTGCTTCTCATTGATTTTCTGCAATAAATGTTAAGTGTTTTATGTATGTTGTAACTAAAAAATTATTTACTAAAGGACATATAACAGGATAACATCACATATCATGTGTCCAGTGTTTGATCATAGTGTACTGATGGAGCCTCTCTCTCACTGGTTCACGCCCAAAATGCATAAATAGTGATATAATCACTGACATTTTATATTGTATTATCTCTGGAAAATTACATAATATTACTTAAAATCCTTTGCTTTCCTCAGGATATTATCCCTTAAAAGTAAGCTATACGCTTTTGTCAGAATTTGGCGATTTTCTTAAAGTGACAGCTTATACCTAATGATGCCTGATGTTAGACAGTATCACCAAATCAATCTGTTATAATTAACAAAGTGGTACGTCAGCAAATAACATGTTGAAATTAGTGATGAAAAGAATTTAGAATTGCAATGCATGTGTGGTTGGTTGAGATTTTAGCTCAGCTCCAGGGGGGATGTAGGGCAGAGTGGGAATAGTTTAGTTTGAGTAACTGGGACACCTGTTGTGTATTCTCTAATCAACTTGTCCTCTTGAAGAGCACACAGACACCGAGAAGCTGCAGGAAGCAAACTGAGTTATCATTAATGCAGAGTGCACCCTGGAAGCTGGACGTGTCCAACATGTGAATACTATTCTTCAGTAAATCTCTAACTCGAATATCTCCAAAATCTAGATTTCTAGGTCACTGAGCTACAAAACCACTATATTCCTTCTAGTCTGACTGTACTCCTAGTCTTACCATATCCCACGAGCATCAGGCCAATCTCTGGCCATCCCAGCTGCCGTGAGCAGAGGTGACACAGGCTTATCAAACAGGAAGTGCTCCTGATTGGCCAGTATGGGGACACAGGAATCACGGGGACATTAGATAGCAAAAGAAATCAAGACAAAAAGAAAAATAAACCTTGCTTCTAAAAATGTGTAAATCTTCACTAACATCAATAAGCTGTTGCTGCTCTCTTTCAGTCATATCTCCCAAGCTGTAGTATCGACCAGAAAGGTCTCCCTTCAGGCCAGCCAGAGCCGTCACAACCACACGCTCCACTTCACGGCGCTCGGAGCGCGTGCATGCAGGGGGGAGGCTCAGTCCACGGATGCTGCGACCGGTACGAACACGAGATGACAACACGTAGCGCTCATCAAAAAATCCTGAGGTGATCTGAGGACGACAAAGCTTTAGGTTATGTTAGGCATGTAAGAGTTAATACACGGACTCATGGATGCTCAAGATGATGTGATGCAGAGAACAGAAGAAAGTATAACCTTGGAAGCGTCCAAGTCAGTCGGGTGCTTCATTGTACGAGGGTCATAGCCATTGTGTCTATCCTTAATAACAGGGTCAAAAAGCTCAGCAAACACCTGATTAAAATAAAAATGAATCAAACATATAATTTCCCATTTTATTCGGATGGAAGCCACATCAACAGTGTGCAAATCTGAACGCATACCTCATAGGTCTCCTCATCCCCAGCCACCATTCCCACAGTCTTAATAAAGGGGTGTCCAGGGTTGTCCACTCCAGTCTGGATGCACTGGTCCAGGGTCCAGTTGTTAGGTGTTGTCTTATCACTCAGACGTGCATAGATCCCTGGGGTCAAGGCTGAGGCCATGCAGTTGTTGTGTTTCCTCAGGTCAGGGAAATCAGCACTGTAAAAAGTTAGCAAGATCAAAATCAATGTTTATACAAATAATTTTCATAGCCAGGCTTGTAACCATCTAAATATTGTTTGAAATAAATTACTTGTCGTGGTGCTTTGGTTGTAATGGGGAAAAACAGTCCTTTTGCTATCTGCTTTTCTGCTATAATTCAAAGAGAGTTGTGCCAAGCGATCCTGCAATGTAGGCCTGGATTCATGCAATAACTTGATTGACCAGTTAGCTAGACAACTCTCAGTTTGATCTCCCTTCACTTTATGGCACCAATACACACATATACACTCGTTTTCAAGTACCTGGGTGGATAGAGCCGTCTCCTCTCAGCAGCTTCCATGTTGTCACTGAGTAGGTATCCGGATGTCAGCGTGCCAGCTCCCATGGCCAACATCACTGCCGTGTTACGGCCAGAAATCACACGGGTGAAAGAGCTTGCCATGCTTGTGAGGTCTCAGTTGTTATCTGGTAAAAGTGCAGATGACAAAGGTTACTCTTCGAGAACTTCTAAATTGTAATTTATTGGCCCTGGATAGTAAAATTCCAATTTTCAGTCTGGCGGACTAAGAAACGTGAAGTTGTGTTTGTGCAGGAATGTACTGCAGTTGAGTATTAAAATCCATAATGAATGTAATGTAATGGTTACAATCTCACTGGACTGTTTCAGGCCATGTCTTTCATGCACTACCATACAGCATGCTGAGTTTCTCGTTTAACGAATAGTGATGTGTCAGTCGCGAACGAAACTGCTCTTAGAGCCGCCTCTTTGAAGTGAACGACGTGAGCCGGCTCCCGTGGATTTTTTTTCTTTATCTCACCCTCTCTCTCGCACTTTTTGCGCTGGGAAGAGGGGGGAGGGGCGGTAGTTACACTCGCAGTAGCACAGGAACAGAGCGGGAGGGAGAGAGAGAGAAAGAGAGCCAGGGACAACAACGTCACATTAGAAAGGTATAGTGATCATCCACAACTATTTTCAGTTGCGGATGATAAAGGATTCAGAAAGTTTATTCATGCAGGCCCATATGTGCATCTTTTTGTTTCCATATTTTTTCATATTTATATTTAATTGTGTTGTGGTTTGCAGTGTTTTGTATTGTTTCACTTTAAATTTGTTTAAAAGGAAAACGCTGAAAATTTAAATAGTTAAAAGTTGAAATGTAAACAGGTGGTTTTTGTATTATATGAATTATTTATTACATTTTATGTGGAGTGAATAAATAAAAGTATATTTACGGTGGGCCCTAGAGACAAAGCACGTACAAACTCCAAAACACGTACAAACTCCAAAACACGTACAAACTCTGAAGCACGTACAAACCCCGAAGCACGTAAAAAACACAACGGAAGTGCTCCAGGATGCTAGGGGGCAGTGTCGAGCTTTTGTTACCTAGTGGCTACACAAGCCAGGAAGTACCAACGACTGGATTTGGTGTGCGGTAGTAACAGGTAAATGAACAATTTATTTTTTATTTGAATATATATGAGTGACTGTGTATAAATACACAAACAATACACATATGCTTTCAATTGTGTAATTTAAGTGATCTAGGTAGCTCTGTTTTGGAAGTTCAGTTAACGCTAGAAATGTGTTTTGGAGTTTGTACGTGCTTTGTCTCTAGGGGCCACCGTATATATTTATATATAAACATATATAAATAAAACCACAGGGTTTTTTTTTTTTTTTACATTAGTCATTCCTTTTGTGCATAATTTCAAATTGTTGTTCATAATAAATTAATTAAAGCAACAAAACAACCTGAAGACCCGGTTGGGAGTCGAAAGAGCCGGTTCTCTAAAAAGAGCCGGAAATCCCATCACTATTAACGAAAGCTGAACTTTACAGGCATCCTTCCTGAAGGTCACAGGTGGCATTCAGGGAAAGCGGATAATTGGGAATCAGATGGTTAAACCAGACAGCACTGAGAGGAGAGCAGAAAAAGTAGTTACCTCCACAGCTGAGCAGAATATTTGCTTTAATAATTTGTACAAGTCTGTGCTGCAGACTGAAGCTCGTCGTATTTTTCTGCATGCTGTCACAAAGTTCAGCAATCCCTTAAAGTTTACATATTAAATTAAGACGTCTTAACACATATTCGCTCTTCGTGAGTACATACTCAGACAAAACCACTAATAGCCTTAAGCTATGAACTGCTTAAGTAACAGATACGCCTGCAGTCTGTGCAATGGGATTACTGGTGAAGCATACAGCAGTTCTGATTGGTCACCCAAAGAGAGTCACTGTCTCAGGTGATCAGGTGATTTGTGATTGGGTGCCT
This sequence comes from Simochromis diagramma, assembly GCF_900408965.1. NCBI lineage: Eukaryota > Metazoa > Chordata > Actinopteri > Cichliformes > Cichlidae > Simochromis > Simochromis diagramma. Next base: position 7,005,364 of record NW_024387200.1, on the reverse strand, counting down.
TGACCATATTAATAATTGCCTAATAATGTTTTTCGTAGTTGCTTGCAAGACTCCTCAGTCTGTTAATCAGAGCTTGCAAAGAAGCACAGTTTATTTTATTTTTATGTATTTTTAAGATACTTATATGAAAAAAAAATATGATGGGTTAAAAATTATTTATAGCATTATATATACAACACACATTAACACGATATTAGAGAACTAGATATTGTAATCTGCAACTGTATTGTTGCAGATTACCTATATTACAAAAGTGAATTTCTTTTCTTGTCTGAAATTAGGAGTCACAAATCATATCATTTTCTCTCTCTCACGCACACAGACTGATAGTAAGTTAGTGAAGTTAAGCTAAACTGCCAGCTTAGAGTTCGGCTCATCCGTGGAAAACACATGATTCTTTCTCAAACAGGCCAAGCTTGCACAGGACAAACAGAAGAAAACATATAGGAAGAAACCAGACATTCTTCAAGAAACCCAAGAAAGACCAAGAAGTGGAGTAAAGGTCTTTAAGGCCACGTTAAAGTCAAGGAGAAAAGTTGGATTAAAGGGATTTCTCTCAGGGAGTGCATAGTAAGTAGAGTGGGAGGCACCTACACCTTTTGACCCTTGATAAAGACATACTGCTAAGTCTACAAATGGTTATCTGACTTATTTGCAGATTTTTTTAAAATAAAGAAATATAAAGTAAATGTAGGTGCAGGAGACATTGCTGGCTGTTTGACAAAGAATAACATTTAAGCAGAATAGTAGCAGATGGCTGGGAATAGAGGGCAGCTTAAGTGGTCTTAATGCAAGTGGCTGTGTGTAGACTATACTGTGTAGTGTAAATAATAATTTAAGGTAAAAGGATTCGAATTTTTTTTTTTATATCAAACAAAGATAATCAAAGTGTTTCTATTATAGAATAATAAAAATACATCAAAACTGTATCAAACTGAACTGAAAAAAAAATCATGTGATCCATAAAATAGTCTGTTAATGAATGTGAGAGCTACTGCACTTTTCCAAGTGAGGTGCATGAGCAAACAGGAAACACAAATGAGGAAAGGAGCTGAAAAAAATTCAGAATGTGAATTCTGGAGACAGAATCAATTACTTACCCTTTGATAGCTGAAGAGTGGAGGTAGCAGAAGATCCTGCAGCTCAGTCCAACGAAGCTCAACCTGCAGAGTGAGAGCAGACAGAAGAACAGGGATGGGATCAGAGGAAGACGGGGCCACTGGCTCAGGATTAGCCTCTCACTAGGCAACAGTCTGAAAATCCTCTTTCTGCTGTCAGTCATCATGTCTGTCTGCCTGCCTCTTTACACCAGCCATGGGTGCTTTCACGTATACATAAAAACTCACCTAGTCTTCCATACAAAGCTGAAATTTGCACCATCCCTCACGCACATGAATAACAAAAGCAAGCTAATCAATCAGCTGTAGTCTGCTTCTGCTGAAATATAGCTGTCAGGTTGCTGTATACATTTAATATACAATCAAAATTGTTTGCTTTGGAGTTTTTGTTAATCACATTTACTATTGTTGTTATAAATGTGCTCATTCTGGCACTGAGAGGCATGTTTGCCACGTGTAAGACAAAGTACAAAAGGAATATGTAGCTTATAGGACTGATTGAAAACTGGGGCACGGACATTTCACCTGTGTGGTTGGATATCTGCACGTCCTCAAAATGCTCTAGCATTTCCTGGTGATGCTCACTGGCGTTTTGCATTACTTAGTTTAAAGTCCAGCTTTGTTGTTGTTATTTTACGTGTGGCAAAAGCAAACATTTGCCATTGTACAATAAAAGTACTTGGATGGCTTAGTCAAATACACGGTCAAAGACCCATTTCTGTTAAACCTTTTAGACTACATATTCATCATTACATAGCGATTGTCTCTCCAAATTCAGTTCCCTTCTCTTTCGGCGTTACAAATTGTCACAGTGTTGTCATAAACTTCAACTGTCATCCATCTGTCCCTCAAAAACAGGAGTTGTGTTGGCTGATCTGCTATAAAATGCCCGCTGAGAGACAACTGCTTACAACCTAAAGCTGCTGCCCTCCCTCAGTCTGTTTATCCGCACTAAAAACTGACAGTAGATCCCACACTAACAACTTGCCACATCCCCTCAACAACAGTATGAATGACTTTATCACTAGCTCAACTTCTCTGAGATACACAGCATGCCATTTTTCTTGTTCACTCGTTAAATATGTAACATACATATTTAACGATTCATTCATTTATTGCATTGTTCTGTTCACTATTCTTCCTCACCTCCACAGCCAGTGTAGAATTGCAGATCACCATAAGATCCATATTTTAGGCTAAATCGACAAAAATAGATATTAAAAAGAGTTAGTCATTTACCAGTTTATAAGATTTATAAGTGTACTAAAAGGGGCAGATAATACATCTTTTACCTTTGATGGTCTTGTTGAGCCCATGCTTGAGTGTCCAGAGCTTTGGCTGATGGATGTGTGTACTGGTGGATAAAGACGCAAAATCAGTTGTGACCACATGGTGGCAGGACAACCACAGTCATGGGTCATCATTCAGAGTCAGAACCTGTCATTTATGAGGCAGATATAGTGATTACAGTTGTTTCACTGACATATAGAACTTGTAGCACTTTGTTTTTAGGTGGCACTAAGAAGTATACTTTTTTCCTAAAATATAATGTCGTGTTACAGTGGATGAGAGTGTTTCATTTGTGCACCACTCTGAACATCAGTGCAAAGCAGTCAGTAGTACTTTGTAATTTTGTGAAAAAGTGAAAGAAAAAAAGCAGTTGGGAAAAAAACGTTATGCTCTTAAAATACCATCCTCCATGCAGTGCACTGAGTATGTTTGCCTCGGAGCTGCCTGGTTACTCTTTCACAAAGGACTACGCACATGTAAGCAGGTTTTATAGGCCAACGTAGAATACTGTATGCATGAACTGTACTTGTTGTTTTCAGCACTAGTCCCAAGATAGAGCACTCTTCATCAGAAGCAGCAATGCAGCCTGAAGCATATCCGAATAGAAATTCATAGCATGCTTTGCACATTCTTGTATCCCTAACAATCAAAATAAAAAGTGGCTTGGAGCAAATTAATTATACAGAGGGGCATCTTCATAAAATTCAAGGTCCTACTCTCTGCAAATATCCCAAGATCTGCATGAAATATCTCCAGACAACAAGGATAGAGATTTAGACTTTCAAATATCGTGTTGATTGTTATTGCAATGCTTCAAATGTGAATCTGCAACATTTTAAATTACTTAATTATTCATTATTTGAAGAGCACTATCACATTCGATATGCACAACCCCAATTTCAAAAGAGTTGGGATGCTGTGTAAAATGTAAATAAAAACATAATGCAATGATTTGCAATTCTCATAAACTCATATTTGATTCATAATGGAAAAAAACATGTCAGATATTTAAATTGAGAAAATATACAATTTTAAGAAGAAAATTAGATCATTTTGAATTTGATGGCCACAACACAGCTGGGGGAAAAAAGTCAGTCATGTTTACTTTTATGTAGCATCCCCTATTCTTGTAAACATCTGGGAACTGAGAAGACCAGTTGCTGGGGGTGAGGAATGTTGTTCCCTTCTTGTTGGATTCCAGCTGCTCAACAGTCCTGGGTATGCTTTGCCATATTTTTGATTCATTATGTACCAAGTGTTTTTATTTGGTGAAGGGTCTGACTGCAGTTGGGCCAGTTCAGCCATGCTGTTATGATAGATGCAGTATGTGGTTTAGCATTGTTTTTGCTGAAATATGAGTCTGAAGGACACAGTAAATTTTTTTTCAAAACATAATTTAAAATTTCAATCCATCTGACCACAAACCAGTTTTCCATATTGCCTCAGTTAATTTCCAATGACCTTTGGCCCAGAAATGATGGTACCATTTCTGGATCTTGTTCACACACAGCCTCCTCTTTGCATGATGAAGCTTTAACCTTTATTTGTGGATGGCACAAGGGAACTGTGTTCAGACATTAACTTCTGGAAGTGCAGTGCAGTGATTGCCATGACAGACTCATGCCTGTTTGTAATGCTGTGTATCACAGGGATCCAATATTGATTTTAGCCTTGTTCCTTGTGCACAGAGATTTTTGAAGATTCCCAGAATAGTTCTTTCATTGAAGAACATTATTCTCAAGGTTCAATAGGGTCTTTATTGCACTCATATTATACAAGTAATAACACACATTGAAATGTTGCCTGACACCTCCGCGACATGTGCAAAAAAAAGTGGGGGGGGGGGGTGTAGAGGAAAACATTAATAATATATAGATATAATATATATTCATATATAGATAATTATATATGTATAGTATATAATAATATATATATTCATACTATATATGAATGTAGTGGCGTAAGTAGTAGCAGCAAGCAGGTGAATTCTGTGCATTAATATGAATAGACATCTGACTATTTTACGATAGACAATATAACATATTTAAAATTAAAGGAATTGAAATGTACTTGTGCCTTGGTTTAGTGTCTGGAAGAGTCCTGACTCAGTCAATTATAGATGATGTGAGAGGGCGGGTGTGTGTGTTTTAGAGGCACGCGATGGCTTGGGGACTAGGAAGCTACTCTTTGGAGTCTCTCTGTACCTTCGCCGGAAGATGCGGAACCTTCTACCAGATTGCAGAAGTTGGAACAGTTTGTTGCCAGGATGGGACGGGTCCTTCAGTATCTGCGCTGCTCTAGTCCGGCATCTCCTGGTGTAGGTGTCCTGAAGCGGGGGGAGAGCAATCCTGCAGCAGCGTTCTGCTGTACGGATCACTCTCTGGAGAGCTTTTTGGTCCTTCACACAGCTGTTCCCAAACCACAATGTCATGTTCTGTGTGAGGATGCTCTCCACAGCGCCTGTATAGAAAATCCTGAGGATCTTTCTGTCTGTCAGCTAAATTGGGAATGCTTCAGTGTCCACCTGGATCAGCTGGAGGAGGTGGCTATAGTGTAAGGGAGGACTCTTGATCTGAACCTGGATCAACGGCAGAAAAATTCTGTACATAATATATTACATGTACAGTTTTTTAGATGCAGTATTTTGTAGGTTGGAGAACTTCTGCCCATCTTGACTTCTGAGAAGCTCTGCCTCTCTAAGATGCTCTTTCGATGTTAATGACTTGTTGCCAGTTAACCTAGTTAGCAGCAATGTCCTTTCAGCTGTTTCTTTTTAGAATCACTTACTTTTCCAGACTTTTGCTGCCCCATCCAAACTTTTTTGAGACATAATGCTACCATCAAATTCAAAATGAGCTAATATTTTTCATGAAATTTTTGTTTACATTTTTTTCTGTGCATAACAATGAGTTTGAAATTTGCAAACTACTGCATTCTACTTTTACTTACATTTTACTCAGTGTCTCCAACTTTTTTTGGAATTAAAATCTATTTCTGGTGTCTGGTTTTACAAAGTTTAGCCACAATATTTTAGTGATATTTTTTGATGCATTATTGAAAGGAGCTGAAGTGGACTCAGCAATATTACTGAAATTCTTACTAAGGACTCCAAAGAAATATGCAAACGTATAAGGCATGTTGAATTTATTTCCCCTGCACCCACACATGAAAATGCAAACAAATAAACACAAAGATAATATTACAATACAAACATAGCATACTGTATTCCCACACTTTTAATGTGAAACAGACACTCAGAATTACAGACGCAGTGCAAAAGGGCAAGTTTTCCCAAGAGCAAAGTCTGAAACATTTTCTCTAATTGATTTTGAATAAGGTTATTGTTCTGTGAGAAAAGTTGCAACACTGCTACTGCATAACAACAGCTAGTTTTGCAGAAGACACAGCCAAGAGGCTTAACTTTATGAGGTACACTAAGAGACAAACGTGCCTGATTTGATGGACAAAGTATTGTTTTTATACCTTTCTTTTTTTTCCTGACAGCTACAGAGACGATATTATTATAGAGAAGCAGAGGAAGAAGGTAAAGGAAGCGTCCAGTCAGACATGCACAACATGCAGCTGTTGTGTGCATGCAGGACAATTATACTTATCATATCATTAATACAGAAAACAATGTCTGATTATTGAAGTGCTACATTTTTTAACCTTCAAAAGGCATTTTTTTAGAATAAAGTTGAACAGATTTTTTTTTCCAATACAAGAGCCTCCGATGCAAAATTAAAATTCAACATGAAAACCAGAGACAAAGAAAAAAACCCAACAACAACAATAAAATCAGTATTCACAGCATAACAATTCCAAGTATTTCTTCTTCAATCGTACAATATGTGTAAAGTCACTATATACAAAAAATAATATAAATACAGCATCTGAAATAAATAGCATGGTAAATAACGATCACCCTTTCAATCAAGCAAAGCTACATCTCCGGGAGTGCACTGTGTACTGTCCCAGTTTAGACTGTAGTCGCCCCAGTTACACATAGAGGCCTGATGACACCCACTAGCCCAGCTGACGGTCAATAAATGCCAAAAAAACAAACAAATTGCACACACATGCTGCAAAGCTTTGTGTTAGCAGAGGTTATAACAATATTTAAACAGTAGAGGGAGATATATGCTCATTGGATGCTGCAATGGCTTTACTACATTACACTGACATGCTACTGTTTAGTCTAAATGACACATCTGATCTTAAAAAAAGGAAACGAATGAGTAAAATTACAGTCTTAATTTTAAATAAAATTTTAATATTTTAAATTTGAATTTATATAAAACTTTGTGCTTGCAAATTTTCAATTTAGGAATGTGGGAGATTGACCTGCACTAGTGGAAGGCACTGAATAAATGTTTTAATTTTAATCATTCATATGTTCTTTAAAAAAAAGTCAACCAAATTAAGCAATCACAAATAAATATAGAATTAATTGCTTAACAAGGGAAAAATCTAAATTCATTAAAATATATCACATTTTGTGTTTCGTTTTCGTCTTTCTGCATTATATGTGAAGGTTTAAAGGCTTTTGACACATTCAGCCCACTGAGGATGCATAATGGCTTAAGAAGTCACCCTGGCAAAAGCGGTGCATGCTAAGCAGAGGATCAGGGGTCAGAATGAAGGCAATTTAGACAGTTACATCCCAAGCTGAATTCATGCAAGTTTTATGCAGTGACCTTCATGACAGAAAGCATTTTAGGGGTCTTGCTCCACAGGACATGGCACGGAAAATGCACAGGCAAAAGAACACAGACAATAGTACAGAGACGTAAGCTCAAACACCTCTCTGTCACACTATCTGTATATGCTACATCTCTGTTACATCCATTAACTCCTCTCTCTCACCCTGTCCTGCACTCTCAGGCTGCCTCAGGAAGTGTGATGCCATGTGCACCAGACTATGACATGCAATTTCCTCAAAACCTTCATACAATGCAACCTCTCTTTCCCCTCGAAGACGAGCTGTCTTACAACCTTACAGGTGCATTTCTCATTCTTATATTCCCCTTTCTCTTGTAAAGCTCTCAAACATGTTCAACTGACCGCATGCATCGATATCTGTCTCCTTAGACCAAATCTCATTCTATTTCCAAGTTGCTCTGAAAATTCTTCTTCCAACTTTCTCTTGATTGATGAGATCACGTGGGCGTTTTGCCCTTTTGGGGGTCCAGGTTCAGCAGGCTCCCACAGGCCACAAACAGCTCTAACTCAGGCGGGAAGCCTGGGCTCTATCTTCAGGGAGAGATCGTAAAGTGTATCCTCATCCATGATCAGAGTCTTATCCAGAAGGTATTGGGTCACCTGGTTATAATCAAATATGGATGACAGGCATGATGATTAAAATATCTTTACGGCTACAGCTTCAATTATTTATTTTCAATTAAAGATTGATGTGATTTTGACTATAAGATGATCTCACAGGAAATACACCAATAGGATTTTGCAAATAAGCTATTCATTAAAGTAATCTGTTTTCTGGTTGGTCCAACTAATACCTGTTTGAAAGATGAGTACATTAGAGCAAAAACAGGAGACTGGGCAATTTGGGATGGTTTCTATTGTTCCATGCATTCTTTAAAAAAAAAAGACTACCCATATATCAAAGGGATTTTCAGTAATCCTCTCAGAACAAGAGCCAAGACAAGCACATCCAAGAATAATCTGTGCAGTCAAACCAAGCAAAACTAATTCCTTAAAACCACTCTCAAACCTCACTTCTTCAGACTAGTTTTCTTTTATTATTTTAGAAGCTTTTTGACAGTTTAAATGTTATCCTGCCCTTTGATTATATTGTTTAAGTAATAATAATTGCATGTCGTATAAATGAAATAATGCCTTGTGATGTTTTTGATCTTTAGATAAAGAAAGGTAGTACAGATAAAAATAAAAAATAAAAGTACCTTGGGCTGATGCTCTATTCTGTACGGCGTCTGCTGGAACTGTCGGATCTCTCTGATGATGTGAGATATCTGAATAAAATATGGAATTTATCTTAATACTGACTTAACAGCGTGCACCTCAAGATGATCTGCTTCCAGTGCATTTATTTACACACGCTTACCATCCTCATTTTGGAGAAGTTAACAAGACCCTCCTCTGTAAAATTTGGTGTTCCCTCTTCTATAAAGGCCAAGTCTGTTAGATACATTCCCAAATATGGCACACAAGGAGGGTTGCAACTGGAATGAGAGAGTTAAAGAATAGCATACAAATCAACTTGCTTCCAAGTCCATAAAAACTCATTTTTTGATACGTCCGTCCGTCTATTCTCTCCTGCTTATCCCTATCAGGGTTGCCGGAGTGTATCCCAGCTATCATACAGCAAGAGGCAGGGTACAGGTCGCCAGTGTGATGCAGGGCTAACACAGAGAGACAGGCAACCATTCTCTCCCACATTCACACCTATGGGAAATTTGAAATCACCATATAATCTAACCCACTAATGAATAAAGCCAAAGCCACTGAAAGGCCTCGGCCAAATGACGGATTCAAACCCAGGGCCTTCTTGCTGTGAGCCAACAGTGCTAACCACTGCACCATTGTGCTGCCCTTTTTCTTACACATGATGGTATTTTAAAAACAAATGCAAAGTCTCACTTTTTCAGCGTCTCCCTCAGATTTTTAAATCGTCCTTCTGAGGACACAATCTTCTGCAGTTTGTCCATCAGGGCTTTAGTCTGGAAAAGATCACAAACAGGCATTTATAATGATCTAAAATGGCAAGATTTGAAACTTTCTCCAGCCATGAATAGCATTGCAGGCAGCCTGTCTGCTGAATGTTATCAGGATTAAGTAAAGAGCAGACAATAAACCTTACCGCTATTAACATTAAGTGCGATTAAGCACTCGTCTCTTCTCTGAAACCCTCTAATGGTACAGTATCAGTGCCAATGAAAGAATTCCCATTTGTAAACAGTTTGGACAAAAGATGTTTTTTTCTAGTGCTTCACGATGAGATTAAGTGTTTATACACTTTAGATCTTTAAACAAGTATTTCAGGTTTTGCATACAGAGAGGGTTGTTCAGGATTTACCCCACCTGTTTGCTGACTTTAGCCCAGGTCTTCTTCAAACGGTAGATAGCACTTCGATTGAGTGCGGATGTGATTTCCAATACTCCGTTGTAGTTGTTCAGACAGCGACATATGTCTGCCACAGCGACCCACTTCTCAATGGAGTTGGCCCTTGAGCCCACATCAGTATGGGTCATAATCTGCGATGCCACCAGGTTACTCATCTTCAAAAGAAAAAGAAAAGAGTAGTATGGTATTAATGAAGAGCTATAGGTACTGAATCTTTACAGAAGAGTCTGGAAAAAAATGGTGCTTAAACACATTGGAAGAAGTTACATCATTGAAGTGCTGACTCGTTTTCATGATGTAAGGTGTTCTTTCTGTCTTATCGACCTTCATCCATCCCTGGCCCAGGAACTCTCTTCGAGAGGGAAGACAGAGATATACCCAAATGAGATCACACACACTCAAGTATAGCAGAGTATAAGTTTCATTTTCTAATGCCTCTGAAATCAGGTGGTAAGCAAGTGCAAATCTATTCTCTGATGTTTGGAGTTCTAAAGTTGAAATAAAATACCATTAGTTTTCATTTATGTCCTTCTAAAAGCATGCCCAGTGCCCATAAAGGGGATTTATGTCTATTTGACCTGATGCAGATCACATATGAGAGGACTGACTGGGTTTCATGAGAGGACTGACTCATAAGGGATGCTCCTGAAGACGATGTGATCCAGCAGAGTGATCTGTTCAGCCAGCTCCATCGCTGAGAGAGATTCAAAACACTCTGCCTTCGGGCAGTCCGCCTACACACACACACACACATTCAGAGACAAAGACATAAAAACAAATGACCCCAAACAGAAGCGAGATAGTGAGATATAAATATCTAATAAAGAGACAGGCTGTGATAAATATGGTTTATGACATTTGACAGTCCCTGGGTAGCATCACTGTCAGCACAGAGTCTATTTACCCCTTCTGCCCAGAGCTTAGAACACTGTGAATGACAGACGCTTTTCACAATTTACAAACCCATTACGTCTATTTGTTTGTGATTTCCAGAGATAACCGATCCAATCTAGGAAATTGTCAGTGCTTGTGATTTTTTTTTTGTCATCATGTGCAACAGGTGGTGATAACTGTGAAAGTATTTCGCAGAAATTTGTAATACTTTGTAACTACATGAACAAAGCCATAAAATTAGGTATTGCAAAACAAGACGTTTAAGCTATGTAGAAAATTACTTTTTCTCTTTTTATACTGGAGATAAAGTAGATAGATTAAAGCTTGCTAAATAAGCTCCTCCCTTATTGAGTTGCCAGAGCAGGTAGCTCCACATCCAGCATCCACATCAAATATGTGGATGTTGGATGTCCTTTCTGACACAACCCCAAAATGACTGGTGTCTCCTCCTGGTCTTGAATAAGGACCTTTTGCATCTTAGGCAAATTTATAACTCGCTATATTATAGAGTCACTACTAAAAGATAACTGAATAAAATACCTTGAGATTTCAAAATAAATCTTTTTTTTATCTTATAGTGGGCATTCGTCAAGATGCCCACTGTTGATCCACTGCCTAAAACAATCTGATTTAGCTTTCTTCACCCTCCCCTTAAATCACCTTTCTTCTGAATGCAATGAGAAAGTTTGAACAGCATGTGGGTAGTGCTGTGCCTACAGCCAGAGCTGTTTGCCTGGGATAAACATATCGATGAGATCTCCGTTCCTCACTTTGATATAGATCCAAGAACAGATACTGAGGGTTTAGGGCAGCTGAATTTTGAACTTTGGCTCAAAGGAATTGCTAATATCAGTACCCAGGATGAAAAAGTTTGTATATATGACAGAAAATAGGGAAAAGCTTCATTTTCTCACCATCTGTAAGATGTCTTCTATTCTCAGTTGGGCATCTTCCTGATCATCTTGAGAAAGCGCACTATCAGACAGAATAGAGGAGAACAGTAAAAGTATTAGAACAAGAGAGTGTTAAAAATTAAAAACAACACTATTTGATGACATATTTTTGTCATTCAAAGGTGCCAAAGTGCTTCGTGTACATGCTGCTTGTTTGTACGAGAGCATGTTTTTGTGTGTATTTGAGTTTCAGCTGTACTTTAGTATGTTCGCAGTAGCTTTCCTCTCCTGAGGCAGAAGGTCTGGATCTCTAAGCACCTCCTCAAGGAGACAGATCACTGACATCTTAAGGTCCCCATTCATCTCAAAGTCCTAAGCACAAACAAATACATGTTTACATTATACAGACTTTGGTAGTAATGGTAACAGTAACACAAGCCTGATTTTGATTCAAACTAAAATCTTAACCAGAGAAGTGAAGATTAATAAAAAGTAAACAAACAAACAACACAACTCAATTAAATGGAAAGTCTAAGTGGGAAAAATGTCCTCTATCATGGTATATTTCATTTTAGTTGGTGATATAATACAGAGTACTTTTCTGTTATTAGTAATATACAAAGCAGTTTGTCACATCCTCCATCAGAATAGCTCTGATCCATTTGGGCATGTCATTGGGACCTCTGTCCTGTGGCACCAAGATGCTTTTGTTCTGGTTCTTGTGGTTTTAGGCTCTTTGGATTGGTCTCGTTTCAGTGCATCCTTCAGATGCTTGACCAGACTGGGATGAGAAGAATTTATAGGCTGGGTCTTTAGGCTCTTTATTGTGTTTCTTGTGGAGGATTTAGGTCAGTTTGGTAAACTCATTTGTTTTACTCAGAACCTACATGTTTCAGCCATGTATCTAGTACATTTAACCATTTATAGGCAATTATATTTCATTCTTCTAAATACTGCTGCTTTTTTGATACCTGGTTTTTAGCACTAGATACATTTGCTTTTTTACTTAGATTTTTAATTTAGATTTTTTTAACCAACCTATTTTGCAGAAGTATTCCCAGGGGCACAAGTACCCATAGTTAAGAACTTGCATAATAAGAGAATTACATTTCATGAAGTCTGTTGTTCAGCTGATGTGTAAGGTACTTTAAAATACCAAAGAAACAGCTACCACTGCACAGCTGATTAAATAGCTGATTATTAATCTCAGTAGATATATTGTTAACCAACTGAGGAATATTATCCACATATTATAATTTCACATACTACCTGAACTACAGGTGATTCTACTCTTGTAATTAATATCGCCTCAAGTCTCCACACAATAAAAGCATCACCTGATCAATCATCAGTCACTGCGGCATGATACTTCTTCCAAATCCCCGTTCCTCTTTCATTTCTACAGTCTTTTCACTTTCCTCTCCTCCAATTTTCTGCTTTACTCCTACCTCAATTTAACTCCTGTTTAAAGGTCAGTTTTAACAAGCTCTTTCTGTTCTCTGGCCTCTAAAAAATAAGTGGGTGTCTGTATGTGTGTATGTCACTGTGCGGGCCTGTGTGTTAATAAGCTGACTAAAGCTGGACTGTCATCACAGCATTTTGTTTTATCGAAGAAAAATACATAAAACATATCGATGCAGTTAGAGTGTAAAGATCTCTGCAGGGAGGCAGGCAATTACCTTGATGTTCAATTCATTAGAGGCTGGCTGTTTAGCACAAGAGTAGGCAGGCTGAGCCAGCTGACCAGTTAAAACAATATTTGGTGTGTGTTTGTGCACAGTTTGCTGTTTACGCGATCAACTGGGAGCAGTGGAGCAGAGCGAGAACGCATCAATCACCTGTTTTAATGAGACCGCAGACTTGATCACCCCAGCAAAACACTGGACCCACACACACCCACACACACAGCATGCACAGAGAGTGGTGGGTACAGACAGACCTGTGAATGTTTGGAGACCCAGTGGCGCAGAACATTGAGAACTCTATTAGTTGCAGCTCGGCGAATGATGAACTCTTTATCACAGGTTCTTTCAGAGTTAGTAAACACTGGATGGAAAATCAAAAACAAACAAAAAGCAGGCATTTCAAAGTTTTGAATATTAAAGCATCACATGAGCTATTTTTTAAAGGTTCATGATTATGGAAACTGAGTTATGGATTATCCACTGACCCTGTCCCCCAAGAGATGTTACTGCTTTAACAATATTAAACCTATATATAACTAAAAAAAAGAAACAAAATTAACCGTATAACGTTTTTATTTTATGCCCACCACGGGGTTATTATACTTCTGGTTTTTACATTTGAGTTATTATTCACTTTTACATTGTTTTTTCTTTATATTTGCTTTTTGATTTTTCTGGTAGCTTTTGCAATCAGAATTATGATCTGGATGAATTGTTTAATCATTTTTACTGTGTGTGTGTGTGTGTGTGTGTGTGTGTGTGTGTGTGTGTGTGTGTGTGTGTGTGTGTGTGTGTACCTGGCGGTGCACCGTGTCCTGCTGCTGCTGTGGCAATAGCGAAGGCTGAAGCTGGAGAGACTGAGCAGCGTGAGTTCTCCCCTGGCTGGACTGCAGGTGCACAAGCACATAATTATCATCAAAGGCAACAACAGCGTGAACATAAACGCTAACTTTCCTTTCAATCTAACATAATGAAATATGATTCCAATGTCTATTGACTGAAATTATTTTTCTTTTATGTCTTATTGCTTTACCTGAATATAATCACTGTTTCCTTTATAAAGTAAAATTATTCTTTTCATAATTTTTTTTTTTTAATTTTCCTGTACAACCTTGTTTGTATAGGGCAAAAAAAGTATTCATGTAAAACATTCAAAAAATACTCTGTAAATAGAAGATTATTTGTTATTAGGGAGTATACCAAATTTGAAGGCTCTGAAATGGCCGTGGACATTTGTGAGGCCTACATACTGTCACATGTTCTTAACATCAGCTATCAACACTTGAATTTATTATATGGTTTGTGACTTTTGAATGGATAAAATAAACAAAAATAAAGATGAAATAAAGATGCAATAAAAATATCAAATGTTCTGCTTGCAGCATAGACTTTCTTCAGTGTTATTCTGCCTGTCAATGAACTTGATCCACTGCAAGAAAAATCATGCTGACAAAGCTAAACACAAATACTTTAACAAACACATTTATATTGCTGTGTGATGTATGGGTTTTGTATTTTAGTATGATGTTAGTCTATAGGGTCAAGGATATCTGCCTAACTCTGTGGCTCTGTAAAGTAGCCTGCACACACAGGCGGCCTCTTACCAGGCTGTCTGTAGCGAAGGTGTCGAGGTGTGGAAGGAGAGCGGCACGGCGACATATCTCCTGCTTCACTGCTCTGTGGAGACTCTGGGATGATTTTCTCTAGTGACGCTGACTCCAGTACAGCTAGAAAGAAGGAAAAGCAAAGTTGAAGATTGCTGGTGGTGACCATGATGCTAATGTTTTTTTTTTTTTTTACTGGACAAGAGGCCCATTATAACTAAATTAACAGAAATTACTCAGTGTAGAGGTCATGCCAGGCATTACTGTTAGTTTGATGAAACTGTTATAGTACTGTGTGTTATGTGTGTGTTATGTGTGTGTGTGTGCATATATATATGTGTATATACATATATATATATATATATATATATATATATATATATATACACACACACACAGATAGATAGATAGATAGATAGATAGATAGATAGATAGATAGATAGATAGATAGATAGATAGATAGATAGATAGATAGATAGATAGATTTAAAACAGTAAGATTTTTCACATAATCACTTTTAACTTGTGCTCAGAATGTCACACTGGTAATTTACCAGCATGCATATGCACGCACATTAAGGAGACAAGCCAAGAGAAAGATCAACAGACATATACGTGGATGCACATTAGCTGCAGGTACACATAAGCACAGAATGTACTGACTGATTAAGAGCCCAAGAAGCTGAGACAGTATAGAGAAGAGGTGAAGTGGCTCTGTGGTACCAATGTTAATGAGTCTTTGTCTCCTTGTAAGCGGTTAGAAGCACATGAACCTCTCATGCACACACACACACACACACACACACACACACACACACACACACACACACACACACTCCATACACATGTGCAAATATTGATGAGTGTCAAATTGAAACCGTGTTGCCTGAGATGCCCTGACGCTATACCTCTCCAGCCTGAGAGAGCTGTTTAACACTACCATTAGAAGATCTGAGCGTGTGTGGTGGGAAGGCGGCTTAGCTGACTTTGGCACACAAATGCCAGGAGATAATGATGTCCCACCAGGCACTTGTTCTGCTCTTACAGGGAAACACTTCACTCTGTCATTTGATTAGTAACCTTCAGTGCTTCATAAACCCTTTAGTACACCAACAACTCTTTAAATGTATAAGTTTAGTGGCAATACATACACCGATAATATACCTAAACAACAAACATAGTCCAGCACATAGTCTCTAACAGCATGTGGCCTGATGCTATTTGATATAAAGAAGCAGAAAAGGTTACCGGACATGCTTTTTGACCTGCAGGCAAAATTTAAAAAAATCTACTGTTAATTTTAACCTGTGAAAGGTTTTTCTGACCCCCGGTGGTTTAATATCTTTCCTTGCTGAACTTGAGGTAATGCGAGTGCACTGCAACATCACTTATCACTCATTACTACTGTTACAAATGCAGCAAAGCACACTTCAGACCCCATATGCTTAACCTCATGTCAATATTAGTAGCAGCAGAAAGCTTTCAGCCTAATTTAAGTATTTTTGCGGTCTGACCTAATAACCTAAAGCTAACAAACAGGAGAAACATTCATATATTTATGTGCCTATTTGATTATTTACATAATCTGTATTATTTTTCAAGTACTAAAAGTTGACAATGATTATTTCCCTGTTTTTCTTATAATACAGCAATGAAAACCATAGAATAACAGATACATTTCAACAATATTCAGTCCTAATGTTCTGAAAAGTGTAATAGGGGAAACTATGAAATACCTCTGCGTATACTCCGTCGCAGTTTTCCACAGAAGGGGTCAATTCTGGGGACATCCTCTCCCTCTGCAGTTGAGCAGGGACTCTGGTCAGGCGAGGAGGGAATAGGAGGAACTTGGTCTTGTGTTGGCTTAGAATTGTTCGGTGGAGGAGAGGTGGAAGAGGGAGGGGGGGGAGGAGAGGAAGTAGTTGGGGTTGGGGTCTGAGGTGTTGGTGTCTGGGCAGATGTGGGGCTACTGCCAGCAGACTGGGAAGTGTTGTTGTTGACACTGTAATTGGACAGAGGACTGGTCAGATCAAGGCCCCCGACTCTGGCGGTGATAGGGGAGTGGAGGGACAGCTTTCGAGTTCGGACGGGGGAGGTGGTCCGGGATGGGATGGACAGAGGAGGCGGAGAGGAGAACTTGCGGCAGAGACGAGGAGATTTGTCATTCATGTGGTCCACGCCTCTGTTATTTTGATTGGTGGCAAAAAACAGCTCCAAAGACCTAAAAAGGAACATATGTATTAGCAAAATAATGAAATTGTTAAAAACAAACAAAAAGAAAATCAAGGAAGAAGTATTTTAAAAAAAAGACAAAAGGAATCTGGAGATGCATCAGCTCAAAACAAAATTGCTGGTCTTTGTAAAACTTTCATTACCAAAGGGTTTTGTTAGTTTTGTTGTTTTGTTTTCCTGTATTGGAGATAAGTGTTGATTTAGAGGCAGAATCCAATATCCCTGTGTGTTTTCATAAGTCAAAAAGGAGAAAAGTGTGGCTCGGGAAAGAATCTGAAATTTTACAGTGCACTGTGTAAGCCTGAGGTACAGAGTAGTAAATGTAGGACATTCAGCTACTGCGGTTATCCAGAGTGAATTAGAACGAGTGGGCACATACAGTACAGTAAGAAATTATTAAAACAGTGACACAATTTTCACTGTGATACAGTCATCTCTTCTACGCTGAGAAATAACTAGAAATAAAACAACATCTTTGAGGTTACCCTGGTGACCGTCAGCTTTAATAGTCAGATATTTATACACATATTAAATTAACAGTGTGGGAATCGCATACCTTTGCATGCATGACTTCCTACTTTCAAATAACGGCGGAGGCTAGACGAGTTAAGCTAACTCAGTGCTGCTCTAATTAAGCTGAACCCAGAGAGACTCGTCATCAAACTGTGAAGTCCTCCTTAGCACTATGAAACTTTATGGTATTTATCTAGTAGCTGCTTTCTTTTTATGAGCTGGAACTGCTTGGGTTTAGTCTCATTTGTGCCATCATTGATGGTTTAAATGAAGAAGGTATATTAAAATCAGTGACCACAGTTGGAGATTAGCTGTTGAACAAAATTTAAAAGCTTTCATTTATAGAGCCAGCTTAAAGTGTCATGGCAGTGGTTTAGGGAACTACTTGCCGTACTTGATTAGTACACCAAAGGTAAGGTGACTGACTTGTGCATTTGAAACATTTAGTATCTGCATTATCTATAGTTGTTGTGATGATTGTTCATGTCCCCTGTCCTAAAACTGCTAGATCATACTGGGCTAAAACTATAATGTGAATATATAACATGTCAACAAACTGGAAAGACTAGGATTTTAGTACTTGTGTGCTTTACATGGCAAAATCACAATCAACAAAAATGTGTTCAGCAGAAAAAAACCCAAAAATCATCTTTTATTGCAGATTTGCAACATTTGAAATGCTTTGTTTAGCGGGCAATGAAAGCGTGTAAAAGCTTTAATCAACAAGCATTTGGATTATCAATCTTATGATGACATTTACCCTTCAAACAGACTTGTGTGTACAGAGCTACATCGAGAAAGAAGTAATCATGCGTAGATAAACACGCTCACAGTCATCATTTATTCACACAAATCTGTTATTCAGCAGGAAACAAGGGAAGAAATTGCAATCCAGATAGAAAGAGGAGGGAGAGAAATGATAGCAGCATAAGGGAAGAAAAGATACAGGAAACGCAGAGACGACCAATACCAAAGTACTTTGAAGCAGGGAGTAGAAAAAGAGGACGCAAGCGGCAGAAGATGAGGGACTGGAGGAGAATAGTAAAAGGGATAAATGTGGTTAAGATAGATAGAAAAGCCTGAAGGAAGCGATACTTCTGTGATAAAACATGCCACAGATCAGCTAAAGATTTAAGAAAATTATTTCATAATTTCTCCCATTCCTATCTTTATATTGTTGATTTAAAACTGGTGGAATCACAATCCCTGTGAGTTTTCATATAAAGAGCTGTTCTGGCAAAGTAGAGAGGAAAGTCATGCATCAGTTAAGTATCATAGCAAAAGAAAAGAAGAACAAGCAGGAAAGTAGGACAGAGATAGCAAGAAGGGAGGCAGAAAGAAGAGCGTTGGTTACTTGGACTGATCCATGGCAATCTTCTTGATCTTCAGACTGTAGTCAGAACAAATGGGTGAGATGGACAGACGGTCAAATGAGTGGTACTGCATCCTGTAGCTGGAGGGGATATGGAGAGACAAGGGACATGGATGACACAAAATGTAACGAGATAGAGGATGGTTTAAGATAAGAATATGGAGGGATGATAAACAAATGTCTCAGAAGAGTAAAGGTGTGTTTGAGAAAGGGGACAGAAAGTGTGTGAGTCAGACAACAGCAGCACATGTTCAGTGTCCCAGATGTCAGCACATGACCACATGGGAGAAAACTCCAGCACAAAAACACAGAGCTGGGTTTTTGTACATGTATGTAGGTTTTATGCAGTGCATTTGCTCAGAGAGTTGACATCATCTTCTTTAATCTAGAAAAACGAATAAAAAAGAGGTCAGCACTTCGTCTGTCAGCCATTTGAGTCTTGTTCCAACACTAAACCAGCACAGAGTGTAAATTCACCTTTACCATCATTAATAGAGTTAGCTGATGACTTAGCACTCCACACTCATCCAAATATGCAAAGCTAAAACTGAGGCTTAAATACAGGTCAACAAATAATTGGATGTTTTCATGGTGGGCTGGACTTAAATTAAAACAATGGGCAGAATTTAACCCAATGATAGAATCAGACAATAAGTTAAAGGAAAAGTTGTATTGCAATAGATTCTCTGCCCAAGAATCACTGCAGAATTTCACAGTTTCAGAGTAAATCCATCCACTCATTAACGTGATATTTCTGTCTAGAACATAGAGGTAGACCCTTTTACTAGCATGGCTAAAAAGCACCAGTATAATAAAAAATTCCCCTTATAAACCTCCTATTGTAAAGGTTTTTTTCTGGAGAACGAAGGAGAGGGGGAAAAAAGCTTTAGTAAAGAAGTGGCATTGCTTCACACAGGGTGGTTCATCTTCCCGCACCGCTCTGGTGCCTGGATGCCCCTCTCCTTTTCTCTTCCCAGGAAGGAAGGCCACAGGCCACAGTGAGTGAGGTAAGACATTTTAAAACCAACCCGCGGGTGGAGGAAAAGGCAAAGCTTTTCCAGTTGAAAAGCTAAGTTAAGTAAAGCTGTGAAAGGAATATAAACAGACAATTTTGATGTAGCCACGAGTGAGAGAGAAAGACAGAGAGCTTCAGAAAAGTAGAGAGACAGAGAAACGTCTCATCTGACACACTGATTATTCCTACGACTTTGCCAAAAACAGTTTGAAGCATCTGTTCAGTTGGTCTCCAAAAACAGGCCAGTTTATAGTTCAGTTAGTATGTGTTTAACCTTGTGGACAGAGGTGAAAGCTGCTTGCTTCTTCCAAAACACTGACCCACATCTGACTACATCATTCACATATTTACAAAAAAACAAGCAAAAGGACGCTCATAAAACCCTCTCAGAACACCCAGGTAATGGCAATATACACGATTGTGTGTGTTTGTGTTTGCAAGGGCACAAATACTGGCCGGAATAAATGTGCCCACGTTCGTAAAAGTTTAATGGAGTTCAAACCAGTTCCCTGAGGATTTATGAGGCGCTTCAATCTGCACGGTAGCAATGAGCATGTACAGAATCTGCTTTCAATCTGTGTTTGTGAATGGATATTTGCATGTGTGAATGGTAAGACCTGATAGGTATGGAGGAGAAGGGCTTCTTGTAGATGTCAGCCAGCTTGTCCATGACCACGGTTGCTGTGGTGAAGATCCTGTATGTGTGCAGGAAGGTGTTGAGGAAGTCTATGGAGAGGAAGCGAAGGTCGGTCAGCCTCTCCAGCAGCCGCTCCACGCTGGCATAACGGATCTGGGGGACCTTGCAGGAGTTGAGCGTCTTGCTGAAGCAAATGTCAACATCATCTTTATGGAGACGCACATCGGATCTGATGGATACACACGTACACACACACACACAAACTCATAACCAAGCATGGGTGACTGCTGGGTTGCTAAGCTAGGCAAAGGTTGTGAAAGTAACTGAGCAAAAACAGCCAAGGAAGATAAAAAATTAATATAAAACCCACATATTTCAAAGAAAGGACGCAAATAAGGGAATACCGTCAAGCAGATTTCAGCAACAGCATAAATTAAAAGGAAACAAGCATAAAAAACCATATTTTTAACCAGATGTGCCATCACAGCTTATGTTCTGCGACACGTGCGTGGCATGAAGAGATAGCTTTCTCTTCACACACACAAAAATACTTACTTGATCATATAAGGCACTGTGACTTTTGAGTTTTCCTCAAACACACTGGTCATCAAGCCATTACAGCGAATATTATCTATGCACTGCAGAGACAGAGAGACGAGAGTAGCGAGATGAGCAAATGAAAAAAGAAAGAGAATTACATATATAATTATTATCATGTATTTTTTAAGCTACAGCATTTAAAGCAGATAAGTGTTCCAGATCTATTCTAAAATAATCTCGTACTGAACATCTGTTTTCTTCCTTTTTATTAACAGTAAATATAGCACACTCTTTGACACTGTTTCACAAGTCTCGTTGAAGGCACTAAAAAAAGAAAGTTATTTAAAACTGTCAGTGTATTTGTTTTTTTTGTGCCTGACTAGAATTAATGCAGAGTGACACGCTTGTTTGGTGTTACCCTGTTTGTGAAGTACTGAGGCACTGAGCTGAACTCGGCCCTGGGGAACTGCACCACAGTCTGTGTTTACTAAGCCATCTCAATGCCCAACGGAGACATGCCCTCGTTATTTGAAGGTCCTTGTTTTTTGTCTTTGTCTGGGTGTATATTTGCATGATTTATGTAGTACCTGGCTAATATCACTAGTCCAGGCAGCTTTCTCCTGTCGTGACGGCGCCAGCAACACCACAGTAAAAGAAGACGAGTCTGACGGCTCTACGACAAGCTTAAAGTCCAGCTGACCAAACACCTGACCACCAGCTTTTGCTGTGATAGATGAAGAACAATGAGCTTTTTAAACTACAACGATCAATAATTCATAATTACTGTAAAAATAAAATGCTTGCACATACACAGTCATATTTTACACACACATACACACAGCGGGTTAATTAGGGTTAACCTGCTATATTCCCTCTACACCCCCCTGAGGCTTGGGTGTAAAAATGAAGTGTACACATGTATGTGTTTGTCTCAACACTTTTTGTGTGTAGATGTTTCATCAGACTCCCTAATTGCAAAATGAAAAAAAAATAAATAAATAATGGATCTGTAATGTTAAAAGATCTAAACCTGACATTTAAAGGGGTGAGCGTTTGATAATTAAAGGGAAGTCACAGGCACTTATCACCTGACACCTAATTAACCTCAGTGAGTGGTAAGGGAACTAAATGAGCCATGAGCTGTGCATGTATTGATAGGATGGACATAGTACTTGATTGATGCGATATACTTACACTCTTCATCATTAGCGTCTGGTTCCTCAATAAGTGTGCAGTCAATAAGGGACAAAACTCCACCTTGCTGCAATAGTTTAAGAGAAAATATGCACAACTATTTATTGGTAATTTGGATGAAAATGAATGTTGATTTACAAAAGAAATGTCTTTGCTGAGGTATAGATACACTGCAAGGGTAACCCTGTTTTCACCTTGAGAAGGTGAAGTTTTCCCCCAGAGCTGCGTGTGCAAACAAGGAAGTGTTTGGTAAAGAGAAAACACTGCCTTTCCCCTTCCTTCTTCAGAGAGAGGGACCCCAGGCGGACTTTGCTTAGTTTCCCTCGCTCTACCGATGGCAGCTGGATCAGAGACCCTGTGGAGCGGGAGACACGCAGGATGTTACATTTGATGAAACCGGCAGTAAGCTGAGGGATGTGTAGCATTTACAATGCCACAAACACAGACATGAAAAAGTGATGTTAAGTGTCTCAACATGACAGTGAATGAGATTAAAAAAAGGAGTCGATCTTTGAAACAGGCAGGTTTAGAGGCAAAAGTTAGTCCCTGTGGATTAAAAGCAGACAGGAACCATGGATCAGTAAAGTGCACTGTCAAAACTGGCATCAGGACTTCGTTTTGTGATGTGTGATTCAGCTGCAGGAGAAAAATCTCTGTCTTCTCTACAGCGCATTTGTAAGGAAACTTGTCATTTGTCTTCCACCTCCTGTACTAGCAGGTATTATGACCCAAAAATGCACACTTTAAGTGGAAAATTGCATCCGCACAAAACTGCATAATTTTGATTAAAAGGATTTAACTGTAACAGAAGCAAGATTACATATTAAGTCACAGTAATAGTTCTTATATCCATAGATGAATGCAGATATGTCACTTCAACAGTATTAAGGTTTCTATTAAACTCTTATTTCTTGCTCTAGAATACTTTGGTATACAGAAGAGTTAATGGACCCCTTAATGACTGTAAAACACCCAGGTCCTGTGGCTGCAAAACAAACCCAAATCATCACCCCCTCACCACAATGGTGATGGTTGGTATGAGGTCTTGGTGCTGATATGCTGTGTTTGGTTTTCCGCAACTACTCTGAGAATTGCACAGTCTGACCTTGGGATGAATTTGCAGGGAGGTCCACTCCTGGGAAGACTGTGGCAATATAAACCTGAATGCTCCAGACCAGCAAACTTGCAAATTTTCTGCCGTTACAGAGGTAGCGTTTGGCTGTTATTTACCCTCTTATTTCCCTCTGAAGCAGAAAAGGTGTACTACATTTTTCACAGGACTGTACATAGAGTCCTGTGAAACCTTTCTTTTTCTCATGACTGTAGCCTACACAGGTGATATTGACCAATCTATTTGTCTGCGCAGTGGGGAAAACTGTGGTCATGGTCTAAGTGCATCATGTAGGTGAGATGTGACTTAAAGGAATCATACACAGTATAACACTTAGTTAATAATCCATTAAGGCTTCTTTAGCAGTAGGGCTGAACGATTATGGAAAATAATCTAATTGCGATTTTTTGCCCCAATATTGCGATTGCGATGCGATATGCGATTATTTTTTAAGGTCTTTGTCTTCTGTATTATTAAACAAAGACAAGCAATACATCATATAGTATGGCCAATACTATATTACATTAATTTTAAACTGTTCTTTCCTGGAAGACAGACCTCTGTTATGATGACATGAGGTGATGCATGAATTGATGACTGACATTTTTATTTAACTTCTTCAATCACAACAGTATATTTGAACATACACAATAGTTTATTTTTAGCTTACAAACATCTGAGCATAAAGTGCTGACAAGGAACCCTGGTGTAAACATTAAAATGAAAGTCAGTACAATGTGCAGATTGCAGAAATATACATAAAAAAATCAGTGGCTTTACCACACTCAGTTTTTCGACATCTGTGAACTACTAGACAGTCATTCAATTAAAAAATAATATTAAATAAATAAAACTAATAAATAAAAAATACACACATCTTACTGATCTCTGCAGTCAGTAACATTACACATAAAGTGCAAACATAATAGCAATTGTATAAACACACACACAAACACGCCTTTAAAATTTAAAGGCGTGAAATTGGACGGTCTAGCCTTCTGATTAGCGTCACCGCTGTCTCGGTGGAGTTTAATAAACTCGGCCGTCTGCTTCTTGCTATCTAAAATATAACCAGACACTGGTGTAAATTCTCGACTGTCTCATACTTCTGTTGAATAAGTTTTCTGTTTGACGTTTAGTCAGCTGTGTGAAAACCAAGGAGGAACCCACCCGGGGGATTAATAAAGTTTTATTTTATCTAATCTAATAACTTTAATCTCAGCCAAACCGATTTACTCACGAACAAACAAAACACTGAAAAAAGCCCAACAATAACATTTTTAGGTTGTCTAAGTGACTTATATATTACGTTTAACCCGAGCAGCGAAACTCCGCGGTGATCTGAAAATGATGTGCCGGGAGTTGTGCCGTTCTCGGCCGCATCAGTAACCCTCGAGCTCCCGGCTAGCTATCGAGCTGGTGGGTAGCAGACGCCTCTGAAAACGTCGAAGCACTTTTGCAAATATGGGATATCTTGATAAACCGAGCAGATATTTGATGTTTACACAACTACTTTCTCGCCTGAAAATATGTTAAAAGTTTATTTTGTGACCCAGAAAGATTAGTATGAGTAATTTTAAAACTTGGTAGCGGCTGCCATTGCTGGAAACTGGAGTTTGGCTGGGCCGCGCTATGAATTCTGGGATATGGTAGGCCACGAAGGACACACCCGACCCATCCTTCAAATTCGGGGAAAAGGAGGACGCATTTGTCGGCTACATTCGGAGGAGTCTACGAATTTGGACAGCCTTCGGCGCGTCGCTGTGACGTAATCTGTCTACAAATGCGGCCTCAGGAGGATGCAGCCCATGAATTTGGACATGTCCAGAGTATAATCGCAGCCTTTGCGGTTAGAAAATTGCACTTGATCATGTCGCGATATTATCACAAATGCGATATATCGTTCAGCCCTATTTAGCAGTCAAACAGTCTAGACCAGGGGTGGCCGATTATTATCCCAAGGGCCCTTCTTGGTGAAGCCGTCCAACCAGTCACAGTCTGTTCTTGCTTAGCCCCTTGGGAAAATTAATTTCCCACCCTTGGTCCAGACAGTCTCGTTACTTTCTAATGCTCAGAAAAATATGTACCATTCAGTACCACATCTACATTTTAACTGGAAAAGCTGACAGAGAGACAAACCTTGCCACATAGCCAAGGCCATGAGACAATGAAAGATTTCCAACTTCACCGAGTTACTGATAACAAGTTGACAGAAAAGGAATTTCTTACTATCCAGGAAACCTTCAAAGATTTGCTGTCGTTGAGGTTTGCTCTGCACTGATGAAGACTCACCCTGTCTGACGAACGTCTGGCTGGTGTCCAGCAGGATGTCACAACCTTCCACTATCATCCGTTCTATAGCCAGGTTCTTACGGATGTTTTCTGTGTCGCTCACCTCATCGTGCATTACTCTGGCCACACACACAAGCACACAAGTTTGTTCAGGATTCAACAACAAGAATTTTAATAGAAGTAGACGACTCTGACACATACCTGGACAATTCCTCTAATTTGGACTTGGCAAATTCAAGACTCTTGCGCTCCACGTGCTCGTGAGGGGTGTGAGCCAGTAATTCATGCAAGGTGATGATGTAACGAGGAATCTTGTTGAAGGAAAGAGCACAATAGCACATGGAGACAAGAATTGAGAAAAACACACATGTTGGAGTCATGTTACGGTTTGTTTGTGAATACAAGAGGATGCTGATGCTCGTTATCTACCTGGAACATGGGGTATGTGAGAAAGGTCTCGAGCATCCTCCCCTCACAGGCAGCATTGGACTCGTACTGCTTTAGAAGCTTGTCAAAGTCTCTGTTCTGCTTACAGTTGGCCAAAACCTGCAGGCTGTACTGATGGTTACGCACAAACTCCTGGTAGATGTTTAGCATCGGCAGCAGGATGTCAAATAGGTCAGCTAGAACAAGAACACACACAGTACGTAAGCCACATGAAGGCAAAGTAGTTATTAAATTATCATTTGTAGTGCTAACAGCAGTACAGTAACAGTAGCTGATGTTCACAAGTATCTTCCATCTCCACTGCAGCTGGAGTATTAGCTTGAGGTTTTTCATGATTATTTGTGATTTTGAAAAATTAGCAAAGTTGCTCCTAACTGTGATTTTAAGGATTGTTATTCCTTTATCTGTACTTTGTGTGTACAGGTTTTTAATATATTCTTGTTTTGGTCTCTTAGATTTTTATGGATAGTACTTCATATGCTTGTATTTTTCTCCACTGTTTATGTCTCCTTCTCTTTTGTCTTTGTATTAGTTCTCTCTCTGCTTTCCCCTTACAATTTTATTTTGACACTTGCTTTTCCTTGTGTATATCTTGTTCTTTTATTTCCTGCCTTTGTCTTCCCTCTTTTGTAATTTACTGCTCCCATCTGTGCTTCACTGTTCAATCAACCCTATGTGTATATACAGTCCTGTCTTGCCTTTTGTCAGCTCATCTGTCCTCTGTTTTTATTTACCAACCTAATTTATTTCCAGTCCACATTCAGTGAGTCTCTTGAGATTTGTTTTTTTCCTCTGGTTGAATGATTTTGCCAATGTTACTCCTTTTGTCTGGAATTAAAGTTATTTTATTTTTCCTAATTCTAATCCTTTTGGGCACAGATTACGCACCTGTCCACATGTTTACAGGTAAATATAGGGGTTTTTTTTTTGTGTGTGTGTGTGTGTGTGTGTGTGTGTGTGTGTGTGTGTGTGTGTGTGTTGTGGCCTTTTATCCACACGTAAATGTCATTTTAGGTCACTGACAATTGAACTTTTCAAAACGTACTTCCGCTGTGAAGAGTTTCAGAAGTACTGTTTCTGGGTTTTCATGCAGACAAGAGGAAAATAAAGTCTTGGAAAGGTCCTTTTTTTTCAGACCGTGTATTGAGTTATCCTTTGAAAGCTTCAAATTGGCCACTATTTCTGCTGAGTTATGTTTATATCACCACCTGTTGCTTCAGCACACTCCTGACGTCAGTTTTCACAATGTCATGCTGAGGCATATGTTTTTCAAAATTAAATTTGCTCTAATTGTTGATGACTGTACAGAGGATAGAGATATGAATCTTTACAAAGAAATTTATGGGAGAATCTCAAAACGGCCGCCCTCAAAATGTCCACCAAATAGTGAAAGAAAAAGAAAGAATAAAGAAAAAGCAAAATCATGACTTCGGATGAAAATAAACTGCCAAATCAAACAGAAAGAAATGTATTTCTACAGCTGTCTCTGCAGAACCTATGTAGGTTAAACACACATTTTTCAGTTGGAATCGTAAGCATTTGAATAGTATTCATAGAAAACTGAAGAATCATAAATACTGATCGAAAATACTGCAGAATTTGTTGATATAAAACATATTATAGCTCAAAGGACTGCACTGAATCAGTCAGCAGGAAAGGGCGAGATAAGGCCTGTATGTTTAATCAGCAGACCCTGTTCTTTTTGAATTTGTCACAAGTAATTTGCTGCCACATCTTTCAGCAGTCCGTCTCCTAGGTGATGCTTATCTGATGGGGAGGGGTTGTTTTAGGAGGTCAAATGATGGGATGCCTTCTGGGTGGTCATTGTCTGTCAAGACAATAACTGCCCTTGTTGCCAAATGAGATAGGGAAACGTGCGTATGCATGAGTGAACAGAGCAGTAAGACGTCAAGTATGACGTCCGAATGAGACAAACTGGTTGCAGGGAACCACTGAAAGCCTGACCTTGATGTAACTGAATAGTTGCAGAGAGAGTGGGTTTGTGCGATTTTTGCGCTTTATGGGAGGACAAGTAACAGCTTACCCAGCACCAGAGTTGGCCAGTTGGCTATCCTCGCCTTCAGGCCTTGATGAAAAATCTCATGAAGGAACATGATGGTCTCACTGAAGACACGTTGCGAATACAGTGTGAAAACAGAAATGAAAAGAGGTTTCATCTATTTATTTATCTTCAGTCTCTGTCTCTGCTTGTGCACCATGCGTAATTAACACTCCAGAGATTAATTTGCACTCACAGATGGACAAAACATGTTTGTTAATCGCACACATACACACCTGTTGAGGAAGATGCTGCTGACGTCGTCATGGCTGATGGGGGGTTTCTTGGAGCTGGCAGCCATCCTCAAAGGTCTGAGGAAACAGTTGACCAGGATATAGAGCTGGTGGACGTACCTGTTATTCCACACATAGAAAAATTTTCAAACATTCAAATTAACCCATATTTTAATGATAATGTCTCATTAAAATAATATTAATTGGGTGCCAACTTTGTAGTCAGATGATACAATTTCCTTTTATTTTGTTTTTAGCAGAAAGTTATACTCTGGTATACTTAGTTTTATTAATTCATTTGTTAGATTTGTAATTGTATTTTACATTTTTTTACATTGTATATTAGTATGTAGCACCCCCACCACCCCTGCACAATGACGCAGGCTACTGGTCAAATGTCAGCTGTCAATCAACAGTCAACATGTAGCACAGACCAGACTATGGAAGAAAAGCACATCAGCAGGTCGGTAGAGCATAAACTGTTAGCAGCTGTTCCAGTGCTATAGAGTCCTGCTTTTTGGGTAGGACATTGATGCAAATTATGCTAGCACACGTTCCCAAAAGGCCTGAAGCAATGAGCATCGAGTGATAGCACTGTCACACTGGGAACAGAGGAACTGATAAAATCCACTGACATCCACTTTATTGTGGACTGCATTCATAATTTTCCCAACTTATGTAGTTAAGTCTGTTTAATGCTCCCTGGCAGCACCTGCCAAGCAGACAAGAAACTGATGCTAGAAGGATACAGATACATGAACAGCCAATCGCTGTCACTTATAACCACTAAATTTGAAAGCTGGAAAGAATCCCTCAAGAAAGGTGGGGCATTTTTACGCAGTTTTATTTACATTAAAATGTGTGCTTGAACTAATATTTAATATTGTGCTGTAGATGGCATGTATAAAAGAAAATGATAGGACCGTGTAGTTTATGCACTCGCTGCTTAAGAAGCAAATAAACATTCTTTGGATGAACAGGTCAGCTGGTTCATTTGTTTTTTAGGACGTGTGATCAACATAATCTGTCCATGACTTTGGCTAAAATTACGAATCCAGAGAAAATCTGGGTTATTTTCCTTTGTCAATCAGGGTGTGTAAATATGACTGTGATTCACTTTAGATTTGTTAAATCTAAAAAAACAACATTAAAACAATATATAAAGTACTCTATATTTATCAGTAGAGCATATATTGTATATATGATATATATACCCTACAGCACAGTGCTTACAGTAGAAAAGATCATGACAGTCATTGTTTCCTGAGCTATAGTCGACACAACAAGTGAGATAACATCATGTGCTCTAAGGCTTGACAACAGTGACAACTTTTGTGCAGCGTGTGTGACTCGAGGCGTAATGCATTTGCATACTCGGTCTCTGCCTCCACCATATTGAAGACGATCTGGTTCCTCTTCCTCATGCTCTCAGCGTGAGGAGAGCAGATGTAGTCCTGAACAATGATCTTCCACTTCCTCCGACAGAGCCATCCCCGCATGAAACTCTGAACCTACAGATATAAAGACGTAGTAGTACAACAGATACAAATGAAAAAGCTTAGACAAGTTGGGTTATTTTTGTTTTTGTGACTATACTATATTTATTCATTCACCTTTTTGATCTTTTTGATATCCGGGTCGTCGTTTTCATGGAAGACATGGTAAGGCCGCATGCGCTCCTTAGTTTTGTTCAGAGCTATAATCTATTGGAGAAATTCAGACACAAATATGAACACAATGTAGATGGTTTGACAAAAAAGATTTAAATTGTTAGGTAAGAAAAATATCCATAAGACTTAATATAAACTTTCCGCTTTTTCTAGAAGGACGTTATATTCCTGTAGGAATCACCATTGATCTTTTGTGTGTGCGATAATCATTGTTGGTGTGTTTTCACCAGATAAGCATTAGACTTCCTCATCTTTGAAAATCTGCTGCCTTCATTCAGAAAGAGAAAATGAGAGAAGATGGAGGCTCTCAGCTGGTGATGGTAAACAAATTAAGGATTACATCATGCGCCTAATCACCTGAAGTGCATCGCAGGGCACAGAAAGTGCAATCTTCTCCTATTCTAAACGAATCGATATAAAGCATACTAGTCACTTTTTTTTGTCTGATTTTACAGCTGTGAAATACTCAATGCAGACAACAGAGACAGATAAGCCTGTGACATTTACTCGCTGCAGGCAAGAAAAGACAACCACAAAGTTAATGCCATCTTCATTAGCTCTGAAAATGAGGAAAGGGAATGAGCTGGACAGATGCCAGATCTCTTAGTGGAAAAACAGAAAGTCAAATTTCACTACAATACAGAGGACCAGTTTTAAATACCAGAGATGACCAACTTCAAACATAGCCAGTAAAGGATTCTTCCTGCCAACACTACCATCTGTGCAGAAATAAACCCAGCAGAGGTTAGGACGAGCTGTAATACTGGTTTAGCCTCAACTATTTGTTCATACCTTTAGGCTTCTGACAGGCGTCTGACAGTATAAGTTTATTACATAGTGAGTAAAGGATGAAAGATGAAACCCAAAACATTTTCAGCCACAGCGCTTCATCTTCATTTTCTTATTCACTAGCGTGATCATGCAAATGGCAGCAGAGAGGAGCATGTCTGCCAACTGTTGACAGTTACAGTGGCTAGTTGGTTTAATTATTCATAAACACGGAGCAACACACACACACACAAACAAACAAACACGGGTAAGCTTTAATGAGATGGATCACCAACTGCACACTGGCTTTCTCTTTTTCCACGAGCAGTCCCATTGCACTGGCAGATGTTTCTTAACATAAAATTACTTTCTTTCACGTTTTCATTATCAGCCAGACTCCGTGTATCCTGCCAATGACAAATAACACCAGTTGTTTTAGGGAGAAGTATCTGCCACACTTGTTGCTTCGAGGGAGCATTTCAAATAAAATCATCATTAGGTGCTAATTCGCTAAACAGAGTGCTGCTCCTGTCCCAAAGACAGAAATACCATATGCAAGTCAAATGTTTCTGCAAGCGGCTATTGACGCAAATGAGCAGAGCGCTGTCAAGTGACAATGACAGCAGAGCTTTGATTTGTGGAAATGTTTGCAGACGGCCCAAATAAGCAAATAACATCGCCTGGGGACAACTGCTGCACAGACAAGAATTCAATTTGAGTCGAGCAGCTGCACAATCAGAATAACTTTACAGTTCCTTCTGGTAATTCCTGTGCCACATAGAAGAATATAGCATTGGGAGAACAGCGCTCCACACATAGCATTCATTTCTTCTTTGATAGAAGAATCATGATAACTTAAATTGTTTAAAAAGGAAAACAATGCAATTACTTTCTCTTTATTTTTACAGGCTGATATTTTCTGAATAAAATAACTATAGATTTTGTATCACCTGATACACTACCAGTGAATAATTCTAATGAAATCACGCATAGCTTAATTCAAGAAGGCCACAGATAACAATTTAGCCACAATGTCAGCTAAACGTTTAGCTCTTGCCCTTTTATGCCATTTAAACTGCTTTAGTATGCCTACTGTTCCCATGCATCTGCAAGTGGCTTTGCAACCCGCCTTTACCCCAGCTACTTCTTTTATGCTTTTTAACTCTTTCCCTCTTGTTTCCTTTTCTGAACTGAGTGTTTTCTGTCATATTTCAGGACTGCTACTAGAACAAAATGACTGAGTGTGCATCAGAAGTTAGTAACTCCCCATTCCTGTGCAGCTTACTAGGGCTACCCTTGGAAAAATCAGGAATCTGATCCCATCCGAGGGATTTAAAAAAAATGTTTTATCTAATCTAATCTATGTGCTGTCTAATCTGTGCTGGGGTCTTGCTGCACCTCACTTTGTTGGAGTTTTCTAGCTCCTGTAATTCTTTCTTATTAACAATGTTGCAGAGGTCACTTTTGTTTTGTATGTGAGCATGGGCATGTGATTTATCGCATGTGGGGTTGGCAGCTGTTTGCAATAAAACTGATGGACTGTCTTTATTGAACAGTGGGCTTCTCTTCCTACGCTCAGAGGTAACTGAAAACCATTCCCACTCACACCTTTCCTGAGAAAAGACACACATAGTGAATACCAGCATGGTCTATGTACGCCCTACATATCTTTCTTTATTGAGTGACTTGAATTGTGATTTAGGCTGGGAGGGTAATCGCAGAATTAAAGTTTCTTAACATTTTCTTAAAATCAACTTGGTGGAAGGCTACAATCTGTCAAGAGCAAAATACAATTTAAAGACATAGTGAAAAAAGTTAATACATTTTCCAAGTCATAAGACATAAGACTCCTGTACAACTTCAAAAACTGTATGACTCATCCTGAAGGGCATCCAGATTCATCAACTCAAATATAATTTGTGGTGACTACCTAACTCTGCCTATCATATAAAACTGCACTGGCTGTTTTGCTCAGTTGCTGCATAAAGGTATTTGTTTGCTTAAAAATCTTAAAAATCCTTGCTTACAGTTCTTTTGAAAAAGCATGCATGATTTTAAATATTAGAGTCCTTAAGACTTCTGTCTCAAGAAATCCTAAGAATTTGACAATGCTATAATAGTAAGCTGATTTTAATAATATAGTTCCTAGAGTTCCTTTCAAAGTAACCTGTGTAACAGAACACCTGCCTCCCAGAGCTAGCCTGTCAGAAGTACAGAGTACTGTGTGCTTTTTACTATGAAGACAGCTAGTCCAGAACCCAAGGGGTTATTTTAATAAAGAGGGCAGTTAAATGCAGAGAATCAGATGCTATCTTCTGAATTCTTTGAGATGTACTTGCTGAACTGTATCCTAGAGAAAGAATTTTACAATCTAAAAAAGAAAAAAACATTTCCAACAAAATTCCACAAACAATACAAATTGTCTGTGATATGAATAAAATGTTAACAATTCCACCTTTTAAGGTCTATGTGCATTTGTGTCGTGCGTTTTCACACATGCATAATGTACCTCTGCTTTAAGCCTCTCAATTTCAGTGTCCTGATCTTCTAGCTGAGTGCGCAGCTGATTGGCAGCCACCTTCTCAGTCTCCACGATCTGTACAAGGTGGATGTATTTCTGCATCAGCACCTCTCGTTCGATGATAATGTCAGAGTAACTGAAAAGTTCACAGAGGATAAAATGTCAATATAAACAGCTAAATAATGTGCTGAAAACAGAATGTATACAAAAATAAAAAATGAATAAGTAGTCGCATGCATAAAACACAGCAGCTCTCACTGCTTGCTGCTGTAGTTTATATAGTGGGGGAAATGAGTATTTGAAAGAAAAGAATTGAACAGTCTCTAATTTTTATGGTAGTTTCATTTTAATGGAGAAACAGAATATCAACCAAAAATCCTAAGAAAAAAAACACATTACATAAAATGTATAAATGGATTTGCATTAAGTGAAATAAGTACTTGATACTCAAACAAAACATGACTTGTTTCATGTTTCTTGGCTACTGTATGGCAACTCAAGTAGCTCAAGAAACTCAAATGTCAGCTCCCCGCACAGACTTATACAGGACTGAGGACTTGGAGACAGGCTAAGCCACTCCATGACCTTCATGTACATGTACATGTTACCTCAGTGATATGTTTTGGTGCTGTAGTGTTCTTGCTGAGGTAAGAGGGTTCTCCTTCAGCCCTTAGAAAAAAACAGCCTCAAAGCCTGAAAATGTTTGTTTGATTGTGGGGATGGTGTTGTTTGGTTCATTAATTATTTCACTCAGTGACATGCAAATCAATTTACAACTTTTATGCCTTTTTTTCTGGATTTGTGGTTGATATTCTCTCTCTTTCCATTAAAATGGAACTAACATAAAAATAGAGACTGTTCATTTCTTTGCAAGTCAGCAAACTTGCAAATTCAGCAGGAGATCAAATAATTATTTATCCCATTGATTATTGCTTCAAAGAATAACAAAAATCAATTTATGACTGAAATATATGCCACTGTGTAACCAAAAATGTGTTTTCATTACAAGAGGACCCTGATGTTGAAAAAATCTATAGTAGATAGTATCTAATTTCCCTTTAAAACTGAAGCTCATAATTGTACTCATACATAGGGCACTAGTGCAATTATAAAGCACCAACCACAAAATAGAGGCAATCCCAAGATGCTTTAAAGCTATTAAATATTCTGTAACTTATAATTCACCAAAATTTCAGAATATTGCAAGTTTTGCAGGTCTTATTAATGAGCCCTTTACAAATCCTGTATATTGACCAAAATGGTAAATATATTGTCAGTTACGTATAGTTATGTGTTTGTCAGACTGAATGTTTGAACATTTTAGTGTCTTTTTGACTTACTATATAAAGCTGATACATAAAGGATGACTTTTGTACAATACTGACAAGAGCTGAAAGTGATTTAAAAAATGGCAATATATTTTTAGAAGTACTCTTTATATAGTAATGTACTGTGCATACCTGGCCTGCTGGATGGCCTCCACCCATTCATCGCACTCACACTCTTCCTCTGTCCGTAGCTCCAGTGGTTTCTGTCCATCATGACCAAACATGATGAGGAAGTAGTGCTGACAGAGAGATAAAGAAGGGAAAAAAGATTTTTACATTATTGTGTGACCCTGAAACTGGACAGAAGTCTTTTTGTTGTACCTTTGCTAATAATACCAATGCTGCAACTTTAAAATATTTCTTTGTATTTGCTTTCTATCTTTTAATTGCACAGATTATTCCCACGTAGAGTTCGGCACACCTTACACTAAGCAGCAATATCTATCCCATAGGGTGGAGAAAAAGGGACACAGTACGGGGGAGGATGGGTGGCTCAGCACGCTTAGCACACAGTTCTCATCTGTTGCTCCCTTCTCCACCAGCCTTTTGCCAATTAGCTCGCTCGTTGCCTCCCTCTTTCCCTTCTCTCGTTTTCTGCCTGCCTCTCTTATTACTCTGATGAATTTCGCTATGTAACTGCCTTCAAAACACTTCCCCACACTTACACACAGACACATGCCAATACATGCAAGTGCAGAGGCACACACCTACAGTAGAGCGCACACACACTAGGCATTATGTGAAGTGATAGAGGCTTTTATTCAAATGGTCATGTCCTGGGGCACTGGGTTACCAGAAGAGCTGCTATTCTTAGTCAAGGAAAACAGGGACGACTGAGCTCTGCATTGGCTTTCTCTCTCCTCCTCTTCTCTTCTCTTTATCCCACCACCTCTTTCCTCCTCCCTCTCTCTCTTTGCACTTCACCTATCATCCCACTCCACCTCCTCTGCCCCGCTCAACCAGCATCCTCACTTTTCTTGTTTTCTAATCCCACTCCTCCTCCTCCACATCCCTTCGTACTTTCATCTCTTTGTGTCTCTCAGTAAGGACTCGGTGAACCAGATAGAGTCCAGAGGAGAGACGTTTGCCCTGCAGGAGGATGGTTGGGCTTTGGCCCCTGCAGTGGGGATGAGCTGGGGACTGAGGACAGGATATGTGAACACACACACACACTCATAGACCCTCCTCCATTTCTATCCCCCTATCTCAGCTTTTTATGTATCTGTCATTTCGATTCACTGCCTGGCTGTATTTTATTATATCAACAATAATCTGTGCTCTAACAGCCTTTGACAGGGAGAAGGATGGGAGGAGAGAGGAAGAGAGAGACAGGAGAGGGAGGTGTTACATAACATTTCTTAACTGAGTACATATTTCTAAATTGTGTCACAACCCAACAAGATAACATTTCCATGGCAACAAAATATCTGCCGCTGCTGCCTTGTTTTGCACTTCCATTTTCTCCTTACGAGTGCTGCCTCTATTCATTTAAGGCTTTTATTTATCCATCATGCAATTTCAGGCATAAAAGGAAATAGTCTTCAACAGGAAGTGAAACATTGAGCTTAAATCTCTAGATGGATAACCTTTTGCACATCTAACATAATAGCTGTTATGT
Organism: Simochromis diagramma; assembly: GCF_900408965.1. NCBI lineage: Eukaryota > Metazoa > Chordata > Actinopteri > Cichliformes > Cichlidae > Simochromis > Simochromis diagramma. The sequence goes on along the minus strand of NW_024387200.1, from coordinate 6,969,229 downwards.
ATTTGACCAACTGTGGCACTATACGAGTCAGATGACAATTAATCTATATTTGCATGCATGCAAATATTTCCACATCATGTTGATTCAAGATCCTTTGATCACACAGATGTCTGTGTTGTTATTTTCACATAGAACAAATCAATGTGCTTTTGACATGCTTGCTTAAATAATCACAGCTTTTAATTAAAGTGAAAGCAGGAACACAACAGTCTAAAATAAAAGTAAGAGTCTTGCATTAAAAATGTTAATTCAATAATTATATTTTCAGCATATAGTAGTTAAATATAAAAGTCTACATATAAGTAACAATCTACTAGTAAACAAACTTAAAGTTGTGTAGTACTCTATTGACTTTTGGACCAGTTGTAGCACCACAGACCTACTGTTTTCCCATTTTTCTTGTTTTGTTCATGAAACATGAATGCGGATGCACAAACGTGATTGGATGGAGAGCGGCACAGTGCGCTTGTAATATGCAAGTTACAGCACAATTTAAAATATTAAAAAGAATAAGGTTTGTGGATGTTTATGTGGAAGGAAGCGCAATACCCTAGTTTCTTAGACTTCAGGCCTTTATAGAGTGATTTGGTGAGAAAAACTGAAGGTAAACATAACTTTTATTGTTTTTTAAAAAAAACCTGTCAGGGCACCTTTAAGCAAAGTATAAATTTTCATGCTCAGTGCAGTTTATATTACATATTATCCTTTTTCCCCTTTCAGGCATGTAACTTATTACGCAATACAAACATTGCACTTCTTTGCACTAAATTTCTCTTTGAATGTAATTAACTACCTTTTGATTTATACCTGCTACTTAACAGATCCTAAATATGGTATGTATGCTTGATATATATTTTTGTATCCTGCCTTAACATTTATATTCTACCATTCTGCCAAGTTTTTTCTGCAACTGTGACCCAATTGTCACCAGGCAATCATTAAAGTTTAATGTTACCGCATCCTTTACAGAAGATTCTGCATCACGCTGGACCCCTAAAGCATTCCAGTGAATTGCTCTGTAACATTGTACTGTGTCCTCATTAGTTGGAGGGATTTTTTAATTTATTTATTTTTTTGAGGACTTGACTGCTTCTACGAAACCTATAAACAAAGCGAGAGCTCTGCACATCTCATGAATGGTACTCTGACTGTCTCTGAGCTATGACCACAGAGCTTCCCAACTTTACAGTACAGATCTGGACTCCTGGCTCAGTCTCCCTTCAAATCGGCTCAAGCGTACCCTTCATCCCTGAGGGCCTTCGTTGTACTGTAAGAAATTTCATTTAGACAAATAAAGACAGCGAGGAAACAAAAGAGAAAAAAGACACTGAGCTTTTTTTGTGCTCTTTCACTCTTTATTTCACTTGCAACCAATTTAACAGTCCCCTGATACACTCTTTAAATCCTGATGTGAGAAACAGCAGAAATCGGGCCGTGACAGCATGACATAAAGTCTATTTTACTTTCACCAAGCAAAGCTTAAGAACAATGTAAGGCAAAAATGTTATTGTGCAAAACCATTTTTCACTTCAATCTTTAAAACTACCTGCTGTGAAAACAGAGGTGAGGAGCTCTTCGAACAAAAAAATGACTTTCACAGTCCAGCACAGCCTAAATGTTGGGGAATGAATGCCTGCCACACACATGTACAAGTTAATAATAGTGCAGATGATGAAATGCTTTTTCTCATTATTAAAGATTTATGAAAGCTAGAAATGAAATTTGTGTTAATAGATTTATTAGCCAAAAATGGCTGGCGGACCCAGAAATACTCATCTTTTTTAATAAATATTTAAAAGCAGAGATGGCAGAATCACTGTGATTGGGGACTGAAACAGCCAATAATGATGCAACACTACCGTCTGCTTTGGGATCTGCACTGATGAGAGCAAAAATTGCATTTTGCAGCACTACAAATGGGCCTTATTTTTTCACTTCATTCTAAATATCAGAATTTCAAAGCTATTTTCTGCATCAGTGTTCTGTGCTTCAAAGAGACATTAAACCCCAAACTATTAGAAGTTTTAGCTTCACTGGAGTTAAATTAGTATGACCCCAGCGCAGAAACTCCACAGTCACACGTGCTGTAGTATATAACTTGTAGGGTAGTTTGGAATTCATGTCTCAAACATGAAGCCCAAAGAGACATTGAATTTTATCATGAAAGAAAGGCAGTTTTGCCAGCCTTGCTATCAAAAACCCAATATAATTTCATGACTAGGGTATGAGCCAGTTGTGTTTATGCACAAAAGCACACAACAGGTGTTTGTGACGGTTTCAGCTGCTAGAATAGTGAAGCTGTAAGTAGGTCTGCTTGCTGTTTTTCTAGTTTAACTGTATACATAACCATTAGCACATCACTTGTTCATTGGTATATGCACAGCAGAAGTGCAACTTGAGTCAAACCTTATTAGGTGGAAAAGTCACCAAAGTTTTTAAGCAGTTAAAAAATAGAATTGAAATTATGACCATCACTTTAAACCTCTATAAAAACGGAGCTGAATCTCAGACGCTGCAGGCCTCAGCTAGCTGTTAGCATTTATCATAGAAAAAGACTGAACACATTTTATATTTTTGGAATTTCCTTTAGACAGACAAGACCTAGGTAGAGGCACTTGTCTATAATGCACACCACCACTTTTGGAGCAAACCAAACACATTATATCAGCACAAACAAACAGCTAATAGCAACTGTCAGTTGGTGTCTATTGTCTATCTGTCCAAAAGCTAAAGTTTGGCTGAAACTGCATCATGCAACAGGACAATGATCCCAGGCACACCAGCACAACTACAGCAGAAAGAAACAGAAAACAAGGTGTTTCAATTGTGCGGTCAAAATTCAGACCTCATCCAAACCAAACTGTAGTGTGCTTAGTTTTTTTTTTTTTTTTTCTTTTTGTTTTTTGTTTTTTTTTTTTACAGGACTTGGTGGAGTCCTCCCATGACCAAACTTTCTTTTTTAAAAATCAACACTTCATTACCTCATAACTTTATTTTTATGTTGGATGAACCTAATCCAGTAGCTCAACAGAAAAAGTACAGAACATTCAAATTCCTAAAAAGATTTAATATGGTTTGTAAATGGTTAACTGTGATGAGTAAGCAGCTGAAAAATGTTTATAAATATCAACACTACTGCTTTCACTTCTTAATCACAAATCTAATGCAAATGTGGCAGCGCAGCTAGCACACAGGTGCACAATTCACAAAAATAACGGCCTCACACAGTGTGTGGAGTTGTGTGTCATAGGACTATTGAAAGCAAACCACTATGCTGAACTTAATTTGGACTTTAGGTGTATGGAAACAAATAATAAAAAAAGAAACCATCCATTGAGTCAAAAATGCTACAAGTGCAGATGCAACAGAACAAGCATTCAACCAAAAAAGGAAAATGTAGCTGAGTCTGTGACATGAGAGAAATAAAGAGAAGGGATTGACACATAGATAATGAGAGAGAACAGTTTTTAAGGAAAACGCTAACAAAGGTTGGCTGAAAAGTGCTACTTAGCTGATACATCTGAAAATACAAGCAGGTGTTTGTCCGTCATTCTATAGACACACTGATTACATGGCAGAAAGGCAAAATTATTAACAAGCAATTTCAGCACAGAGTATAATCTGTCTCCGTTGAGTCCTACTGCATGGTAATTACCATCACAGGGGGAAAAAGAACGCAGACCAGAGTTGTGTATGCAAGACTCTTGTAATCTATAATCGTTTTTTCTAGTATGCTTTTGAAGGTGTATATGTACAATCTTCAAAGATCAGAAGAAAAGAAAACTAAAGGACAAAAAAGCACATGCTGTGATTCTGTGAAACAGACATAATCTCATACCACGTGTTGTTGGCAGGTCTCGTGGTGGAAACAATCCCTCAAACACAACAGCAAGAAGTGATTGGCTGTGTGTGAATTAAAAGGTTATGTTGAAAACCTTTTAATAATCTCAACAACACATAACAAAGGTAATTAAGGGTAAGTAATATTTCATTGCTGGTATCGTCTATCAAAATATCATTGATCACATGATCAGCATTCATTCATACTTTTCATGAGCCCGAATATATTTTGCTATTACAAGATTCAAATCAGCTACTTAAACAATAAAAAATAATTTGTGAGAAGTAGTTTTGGAAGGATAAAAAAAGGTTATTTTTTCCCCACTCATATCACTTCTTTATATTCCTCTCATTTCTCTCCTGTTGTGCTACCACGGGGCATTAATATTTTCTGCTCATAAAATGCTCCAAGGACAAGAGAGAAAAAAAAAAACTACTATTGTCATGGAAACCTTCTACACTCAATAATTCAGATTTGCTTTATCTTATAACTGTAAAGTTGTTTACATGCACAGCTATCCCTCTAAAAATGAAAACTTTTTAATACATTTCTATTGTTATTCATCAGTAGATCCAAAGTACATCTTTTGCTTGGGATCATTAAGCTATTGGCATAGACAATTTTTAGAGGCTAAACAAACGTAACAAGTAGATTAGTGAACTTCAGAAAGCTGCTTGGTTGGGTCGGAGCTTGTTTTAGTCTAACACTAACCCTGTGCATTCATTGGAGGGAGTGCGTGTGAATGTTTAGAAAAAGTACTTAGGTGTAGATAAAAATGCTTGTAAAACTGTGTGAATGTGTTAATGGGTTTTGTGGTAAGAAAGCACTTTAAGTGCTCAATTAGAACAGAAAAGCACTATATAAATATTCATCTATTTACATGTAAGTCTGTATTTTGTCATTTTGGGCAGCCCTAACTTATCAGTTTCCCCTAAGATCCTAGCTTCCTTATGTCATCTTTCTAACGCTTGAGAAGAAGATGTTTCTCTTCAACCTTCAAACTTAAGCTTTCAGTTCTTTCTCTGTTTCTTTCACAATCAAAGTAAACAGTATGTCTCTCAACATGACAAAGAAAATGCTAGTTTTGACGTGCTTCATTCACTTCAGTGGAAATGGCTTTCTTTCGATATTTTTGTAAGCCCCACTCTGTAATTTCAAAAACCTTTAATTTACTATATAATACATGAACTTTTTTTTAAATACACTTCCTGGAGACTTGTCATTGCAACGTGACTCAAAACATTAATCTGACAGCAGCAGCGGCAGCAGCGGTACTTTATGTAACCACCGAATTCAGCTAATGATGTAGGCTACCAGCTAATGTGACAATCACTGAATCAACATCCCACATCCCACTGTTTTTTCATTGCCCTCCATGCTGTTCACTTCCTTCAAAGAAGTTTGTATAATAAAGTGTGGGGCAGTCTTTTCTTCTCTCACACATACACAAATAAAATATCCAGACTGTTCTCACACATATCTACCCACTGTATATATACTAATACACTAATAACTGTTGCCCCAGAAAACTCTGATTGGGGATTACCTGTCTATCTGAGATTTCTTTTAAAAGGGATTAATCAAATTGCTCCCCTCCTCCGCAGTTTATTTTCACTCCTATCCTCCTACTCTACTAGTTAAATGCACACAAATTAAACATGCAAAAGCAAATCCCTCATATGAAGGCATCAACAGGCTTTTGGCCTCATCTTACACATTTGTTGCGTTATAGTGACTGTGTGACTTTATTGCCTTAATGCAGGAGATACTGAATTGGAGATTCCTCTGTAATTCCCAGAGAGCAACATCAGAGGCTTCCAAGCAGACAGTGGATCAGTTTTACTTTTTTCTTGAGAAAATTAACAGGATCTTGTAAAATCCAGTCCTCATAAGTAAAGACAACATATATGAAGGCACCAGGCGGTTGTATTCCTTCATGCTAAAGTTTGTCAGAGACACATCTCCTATATCTATACCTATAGCTAGAAGGATCACGTATAATAGATGGCAGCAGCTCCAGATATAACACCACTTGTGAATACAGAGGTTCAATTCCAAGAGCGTCAACAACCTATGGAGTAACCACAAACATTCTAAGCCCATCTGAGGAGAATGATGATCAGCCCAACATTGGCTGAGAAATACAATTTATATTATTCTCACATGTACCCTGCCAAAAATGTAGCAGCATGGTGCCTGACAAATTTTATAAACAGGATTAGCCCTGTAAAATTAAAGGTACTCGGGATAGTGTAAGAAACAGCAGAGTGTTAATATTTTTACTCACCGGTTTCCTTTAATGATCTAATTTTGGAGAAAAACATTACATTTTAATGCAATATTTACCAGGTGAGTGAAACTACGCTGTTCGTAAGATGGTTTGCTACAGTTAGAACTCAAACTAAGTTTGAAAAAACAACAAAAATTGGCTGACACAATGTTATATAAAAATAAAACTAAGTTAAACAATACATCTCTCAGACGTTTGGGTCAATTTTGACATAATGGCTCGCACAGCTGCTGCAGATTTGTCGCCTGCACATCCATGATCTAAATCTGAATCATTTGAGTCATGTTCAAGACACTAGTTTGGAATAGTCTGATGTTTGTGGCATGGCACAGAAGATGGGCACACTGTTGTCATAAAGGGACCGACATTGGGAGAAACAATATTCAGGTTGACAGCTGTGTTTAAAAGGTGATCAATTGCTACTAAGTGGCACAAAGTACGCCAAAAAATATCCTCCTGACCATTACACCAACAACAGCCTGAAACCCTAGTATATCCTTTCTTTGCGTTTACACCAAATTCTGAGACTACCATCTATATGTTAGAGCAGAAATTAAGACTCGTCAGACCAGTTATTGTTTTTCCAAGCTTCTGTTGTCTAATTTTGGAGAGCCTATGTGTGAATTGCACCCAGCGTAGCTTTCTGCTGCCATATCTCATCTGCTTCAAGGTTCCATGTGTTGTGCTTTCAGAGATTCTCTACGGCGATTGTAACAAGCGGTTACCTGTTACCTGCCGTTCGGCTCAAAGCAGTCTGGCCATTCTCCTCTGACCCGTAACATCAACAAACAATTTTTCCCCAAGAACTGCCATTCATTGGATATTTTCTCTTTTTTCCTGTAAAGCCTACAGACTGGTTGTAGATCTGTAGTTTTTGACATACTCAGACATTTTCCACAGAAGTAAAATTACTAGCTAAAAGCAGATACTGTTCACAGTTATTATAGTATAAGTTTTTTATTGTACATAAGGTCTGCTCCCATTGTTACCAAGACTTCAAACACAACAGACAGATTTTAAGCTGGATGCCAGCTTTAAATTCTGAAACTAATGAGGTTCATAATGGCTCTAACACTTGGCAAAAAATTTAACAGCAAAATGAAAATCAGCCCGCAGAGAAAAGCAAATCAGACTCAGGGTGTACGGGACGAATCGGTTCCAATTAACGCGCGCAATAGTGAAAACACAAGACCCAGAGAGGGGGACTTAGAGCTAGAGGAGCTTTCTAATGAGAACTAATTACACACACATGCATGAACATGAGGAAGTCAGCACTGACACTTCAATTCTAGTGTGTCGCCCCACCTTTTCACTTTTGTAAAAGGAAACCCATCTGTGAATATACTGTAGCTACACATACACACTGTATTAAACTCAAACAGTACTCAATTAAATGATTGCACCTTTCCCATGCATCCCATCCATTCTTATGAAATATTCAATCCCAATGTAGTCCAATTAGTCTGTCTCCTTCAAAGCAAACAAACTACGCTGCAAACACAAATTGTACAAATATTCATGTTTAGAAGTCTCGTTCTCTCTGCAAAGGGAAACAATTTATTGTAACATTTCTTAAAATGTTGTGGTTTTAGAAAACATGTGAGGTTAGAAAACACAGTGCAACAAGCCACAATATTATATGATTCCTGATCAAAAAGTGAGAATTATTAGGGAATTCTTTACTCCTTCACAGGCAAAAGATATTAACAGCAAGCTATTGTACAATTTTATGAAATTTTAAAAACCTTTTCATTCAAGTCAGTTTTGATTCTCTCTCAACGCTGTGCCATTTCATGGGATCTTCCCTGTGATCGACTTATAGATATTTAAAAGAAGGTGTAAATGTAGCAAGCAGTAAACATGATTTCCCAGTTTTTGTACAGTTAAACACGAGAATGTCAACGTTTACGAATGTTCTTCACGTACTTTGTGCCCTTTAGAACCAACTGAGCATTGGTAATACCACAGCCTATCTGAGTGCTGATCATGTCAATTCATTTATGCGCACAGTGTACTCATATTCTGATGGCTGCCTCCAGCAGGATAACACACCATGCCAAAAATCTCAGATGATTTCAAACTGGTTTCCTGAACATGGCACAAATGTTCTCCACAGTCACCAGATCTCAATCCACTGAGTCAGTCACATCACAATCTCAACCAGTGTTTCTCAAACCTCGATCAAGCCACACATTAGGTTTACTCAGTGTTATGTAAGGTAATGTTGTAAATTACAGGCACTTACTGTCGCATCTGGCAAATCTAGCCAATAGCACCTAATTGCAGGGAAATTGTAGTTTGAGTGTGGTATGACTTGGGATTGTGGGAGGAAGCTGGAGTAGAAAGAAACAGAGAGAATCCACGCAAACATGGGGAGAACACGCAAACTCTGCACAGAGGGTGAAGCCAGATCGTGGACTCAAACTCAGGACCGTCTTGCTGTGCTAACCTCCACGCTGCCACCGCTGCCCTATCTAATACCATTTTTAGTCAAATCAAGGATGAACAAACATGTGGGACCACATGATAAATAAAAACAAACTGCCACAAATGTTCTGTTATAAACTTTTATTCAGCATAATCTTTTTTTAAACATTGCCGCTGACTGTCTCACTTTCCCACTATGGCAAGTTTTGTTGAAGAAACTTCTCAAAGCTTCTAACAACTTTCGGTCCCTGCACCTGATCACCATTCCTGTTCTCTATTTTTTTTTTTATTAGACCCTGGTGCAAACACAAAGGTTATAGCTTATTTGGTTTTATAATGGCCTTTACAGAACCAAACACAATGAGCTGCTCAGCAAAGTTTGACATATGGGTGACAAGCTGAAGAGAGACTCCACCAGTGACTAATGGTCATCTGGTTCTGGTTCATGGACTCTAATGAATTGTGCTTCACTTTAAAATCAATAAACAACTGGCCGCTTGATGAAGGGGGGAGGGAGAGTTTGACAATTATACACAGCTGATTGTACCAGCCTTTTACACACATGCATGCATATTCACATAAGCAAAGCGGGTTCACAGTCGCTGTGGAAACCATTCAGACTGGTGTAAATGCTCTCCAAATTATTTGAAGGGTTTGTGTCTATCGGAGTACAACAGGGAGAAAAGAAGGGAGAGAGCTGTGTGTTCTTTGTGTGGTTCTATTGTGGCTCACTGTGGGGGTGTCATACTGCAGGTTGCTGGCAGATTCACTCCACTGCACAGACTAACAGTGAGGAGAAAGAGCAACTAATGGCAATATGGAAGGCTTTTCTCTGTCTTTCTGAACTAAACACTTACATAAGGGATAAAACTCGGGATCAAACTGAACATGGAAATCCTCCTTTACTGAAGTGTTGATCATCTGAAACACAAAAGCCCACACACGGCCTCATGAGCCAGACAAAATGTCAGAGTTATGTGGTTCCTCCTGTGTGCATAGCTATGTAGTTAAACAGTCACACACTAGCAGCAGTCGAGGTTTCAGCTGAGGGCAGATTGAAAATAACCCTAATTAAACATCACAGCTGTAGTATGAAAGTGAGAAAGACAGGGAGAGAGTGAGACAGTCAGTGGGAATGTTTAAAAAGAAAAAAGGTTTAAATACAACATAATACTTGCCAAGCTTTCTAACATCAAAAGAGACAGGTTTTATGCCTACGTCAATGCCAATATTAGCAGCTGGAACAACATGTAATTTTGCTCTTACAAAAGCAAGACTTATTCTCATTTAATCATCAATAGTAACAACATATTAACATGCAGAAAGACTCAAAGCGGCAGTGCTGGACCTACTCTCTATCCTTCTATTCCTACACATCTGGAATTAATTTTCTTCACACTGTATATTCAAATCAACTGTATTAGTAGGTGGAGATGGATATCGTTGAGTGATTAATATTGGTTGGCTTTTTTTGACCTCTCCTTACCTCTTACGTGATTAAATTTGCATCCACTCACTGTCTATTTAATACTTCCTCACAGAGTAAAAAGTCAGCACTCTCCAGTGTATCCCTCCCCCTCCAGTTTTATGGCTATGACGCTGGCACACAGTCCCCGAGGTTTGCTAAAAACTGCAATCAGGAGCAGGAATTATTCTGCTTCCCTTTTCTTCCATAAAGCCAATGTAAGTCTGTCTTTTTTGTTATAACTTTTTCACCATAAGACTGACTCACTGATTGATATGGCCCTAAGATTAATCTGTGTATGACAAAAAACAGGCATTTTTTAAAAATTAATTCATTAATTAATTTTTATCAATGAAATGCATTTTCAAATGTTAATTCAAATGTTTCCTAGCAACAAGATGTGCTAACTCTCGGAACAACAATGCTGAGGCAACTTCCAAGAGCTCTGTCACAACAGTTTCCCCCTAAAACATTTCTCTGCTGTAAATGTATTAAACCTTAACCCTTTTCAGCCTTGAAGGATTCAGCAGTGAGTCCTGTATTGTATATTAAAGTTGCATAGAAATAATTGACTTTAACTTGCAGAGGTTTATTTGAAATTGTAGTGCCAGTCACAGGAGGGTTGTTGCTCTGTCATTTAGCTGCATTTTGAAACAGATCCAGATCATCTGGTATTTGCAGCTGCACTCCAAGCATAAAGTCTGAAATGTAGATTTTCATTTTACCTCTTTTGCAGACAAAATATGGACCCAACATGTCTATATTTTTCAATTAATCCTCATCTGTCCATCTTTTTAACCAATTCGCAGAAGGTGGAGTGGGCTGTAGCCTATCCCATCTTTCATAAGGCAAGAGGTGGGGTACGCCCACCACATAGTCATAGGGCTACAATTTATCAGTTCAGCTGAATAATTAGGTCACTTGTGTTCCTGCTGCTTGTAATGACTTGATTATTATTATTATTATTATTCTTAAAACATTAATATATATCACATATATATGTATATGTGTATGTCATATATATATATATATATATATATATATATATATATATATATATATATATATATATATATATATACACACACACAAGAGTCTCAATAAGTTGTCAAAAATACAGTAAAGCTATTCAAAGTTTCCAGTAGGCTAACAGTTGTGCAGGGATTAAATACACCTTTGGTCAAATGATCAGCAATTCAGTTGCACATTTAGATGGACTTTATGTTTGTAGGACACAGCAGCCTGGTTGAGAGTAAACCAATAGTTCAGTTCAAATTGCAGCTTCTGGGCAACAGGTAATAAGTGATTGGCCAGCCTTGACCCAGACAACACAAGTCTAAATCCTTCCTAGAAACCAAACAACAGCGAAGCTAATGACAGCGTCACTGTTGTTTTGTTCAGCAATGAAGTAAAACAAATGAACACACGATTTTTAGAATATGTTCATTTTATGTTACACACATAAAACTTTACATGGGGTGGCTGTAGCCCAGGAGGTAGAGCAGGTCACCTACTGATCGGAAGGTTGGTTTGATCCTGGGCTCCTCCTGACTGCATGCCAAGTATCCTTGGGCAAGATACTAACCCCAAGTTGTTCTCCGATGCATCCATCGGAGTATGAATGTGTGTGAATGTAGTTAGAAAGCACGAAGTATAGAGAACGTGCTTGTGAGAATGGGTGTGATTGGGTGAATGTGGTATGTTGTATAAAGTGCTTTGAGTACTCCAGGAGAGTAGAAAAGCCCTATATAAGAATCAGTCCATTTACATCACAGTTACAAATGTTTATTAATCGTTAAGATTACACAGGTTTATTGAGTTGCTGTGGAACACAGAATAAAAATCAACTTGTTTAGACAAAGAACCTGTTGCTGCACTGTTTTGTTGGACTCTGTCAGACTGACATGAATTTGAGTTGAAGCTACATACATCTTTCAGTCTTGTGGTTTTCATAATTCATATTTGGAAACAAAAATAACCCATGTGTTGGAATAAATCCTTTAAACTGATGGGATTACTTGATTCATTCAGTTTTTGTCTTTGCAACTGGCAGCTTATGACCTCACGGAGACAGAAAGCTGTTTCAGCTATAGTGTCGAAGACAGCGACAAGTATTTGACTTTTAAACTTGTGGACAAAGATATGAGGTGTGAAAGCTTTGTGCCCCCCCCCCCCGGCCTGCTCTCTATGGCACATCAGGGAATGGTCACCTGCTCTGGGAGGATGCACTCCGAGCTCTTCTCACTGCAGGGCTTTTTGAAGCGAGCAGAGAGGATGAGCTGCTGCAGGCACCTTAGTCTGAGGCTGCATGATCTCTTTGCTCTTTATATATTGCCGTCTGTAATAAAGCGAGGAGAAGATTTGATCGTCTAATTCTGATTAATATAAGAATGTGTAACATTCCACACAAGTAAGTCAATACAAAATATCTTTGAAAAACCACGACTGGTTTTGGCAATCTTCCTCTCTTTTGACAGACTTCTATACACTGAGTGCCTGGCTCAGTTTATGATGTTAGTGACGTCAGTGGGATTGGGATATGCAGCGTTTTTAAAAGTTGTGGCAGGTGACATTAGACGTTTGAACGCACTCATTCACAGCAAGGTTCGGTGATTTGACTTCCCCTGTTGGCATTCAATCTCACCTGCTTCTCTAGCGCCTCCTTCCCAGTGGTGGACATCTTGGGAGCCGGCGCGCGCTCGCAGGTGCATCCTTCCAACAGGTAAATCCCAGCAGGGCGCGCGCTTTGCTCGTTCTCAAAGTAGAACAGTACATTCTGGTGAAGGGCGAAGAACTTCTCGTGCCATCGGCTATTCTCCGCCGTCTTCTTGCTCAGGTAGCCGCGCTTAGTCCCCTCTTTACGCGCGACCGCCGACAAAAATAGCGCATGCCCTTCGTTGTAGCGGACGCTCTTCTGCATGTTGTCGTACTGTTGTGTAGACAAAAGAAAGTGCGACAACCGGTGCGTTCACTGCGAGCCCATGTTCCCCGGGGCTTGCGTGGAAACTTTGCCACAGAGCGACGGGCGGCTCAGCGGCGCCGTGGTGCATAGAAAAGTTGCCCCACTGACGGAAGCGCTTCTGCAGAGGAACTCATAGTAAAGATGCCCGAGTCCCGCATTCACTCAAATAAATCCATCCTTCGCTTTTAGAATCAAACAAATGAAAAGCGAGAGAAAGCGAAAGGCGTGCCGCTCACAGAGGGAAGAACCCTCTTAAGTGGACACAGAGTCGCAGTCCCGATACACTGTAATCGGCTTTGGCAGTGGTTTACTCTCTCTCTATCGCACACTCACTCTCACTAGGTTTCTCTCGCTCTCTCTCTGGTGATGCGCGCTGATCTTGGAGTTGGCGGAATTAAAGGCGGAGCGACAGTGAGTTGGTCGATTTTGAGAGTGAGTGAGGTCTTTAAATATGTAGCTTACAGTGTAGCAAATGTGAATTATTTCTGTACTTTTTTCCAACAACAAATGTTTTGTAGTTTTGGGAATTCATTTTATATCCAAGTTAAGTTTACAGATATTTCGGGTTATTCCTATGCATGTTTTTTTTTTTTTTTTTAAATCTTAAATAGATAAAACCTTTCGATGCTCCAGGGGGAGCTGCTGGGCGTGATAAACTCGGCGTCAGCTCAAGTTTGAAACGGAGAAAAATGTTACCAAAGTTCTGCAGTTTGCTTCTTGTCTTTGGCTGAGGGATGATGAAGGCTTTAGGCTACAGTAGACACTGTTAACACAGCTCCTGTGTAACTTGAATCTCTGAGTAACTTGGGGTTGTTCTAGAGGTCCACAAATTTAGAATGAGCTTCAAAGCAATCTGTCTGTCTTCAAACGGACTTTATTACGACAGTTGCTAATAAAATGTTTGATTTTGAATCCTATGTGGCAAGGATCCTTCAAAACCTACAGTATATATATATATACCTTCATTCATAGCGTACATATTATGTATTAATGCAATTTGCACTAATCTTTTGCAATGCCACTCTTACTTTTTATTCTTAACTTCATTTTTATTTTCTGTTTTTTTTTTTTTATCACAGAGGCCCTTGCTATGCACCTTGAATACTTTGACTTTAACTATGTTTTTTATTGTAGACGGTACTATTTTTATTCTTTATCCTGCTGCTGTAAGACAATAATTTCCCTTGTGGGAAATTGAAAGCATAGCTATTATTGTTATGTGTCACTGTGATACACTGTAGGTTCATATCATAATGTATGTTAGGATAGGATATTGTATATATATATATATATATATATATATATATATATTTGGTGCGTATTATCTGATCTTTTAAAGCTCTTTGATGGACTGTGGGTAGCTTTTAAGGAGACACATTTCACAAATTATTTTATATTTATTATTTAAAATATTAATCAGGTTTGAAGTTGAACTTTGATTGATTTGTGAATAAACATAACTAAACTAAACCTTCTATCATAAGCGAAGTTGCACAATTGGTTTTGTGGATGCCATATATGGACAGGAACCGAATGGAATTAAAAAATGCTAAATCAGCATGGCGTCGAAGACCAGCAAGTAAGGCAGGTTTGAAATTTTTTTTTAATAATTATTAAATAACTACAATCTTGATCAGTTGGCATTATTGACGTTATGACAGTTACAGTGGAAAATGTGATGACTGTCAGAACCTGAGATGGTTAAAATCCTTTTTTTTCCACAAATCCACACGTACACACTAGAAAAGGAGCAGCATCACGTACTCCATCAGGTCAGCATATTTGTACTTTTGTTCTTCTCAAAGTATTCCCGTTCACTGGTATTGGGACTTTTTTCTTCATACAATGGTGTGAATAATGTTCCGGTGATGTCAAGAGTTTGACTGCAGCCATTTCATGAGGGACGATCTGTCGGAGATCCTCCAAAGATCTGAGAGAAGTTTCTTATTCTTTCTAAAGAGAAAGAGACAAAGACTTAAATGTTTCACACAGTATTGCATGTACAACATTGCCTGTCTTCACACTGCCCAATATGCTTACAGTCTAAACACACTGTTCCCTCACACATAGCTGTGTACAATAAAATCCACATTCCTAACCTGCAAGCTGCACCTCAAACTCCTCTGTGCGTGATTATTGTGCATTGTTTGGCTTCGCTCAAACAGAGGACAAACATTTCATATAGGGAGGATTACTCTGACAGGCGTTGTGTGAGTGATATTTCATAATGTGAGAATTACTTTGGAGGAAGCTAAGCAACACTCAGCTCCCAGCAGGCTGTCTGTTACACAGCGAGGATAGTGGCGTTTTACAAATTTACAGAGACAGAAGACTGCTTTTGGAAAAATGTGCAATATGCTGATAATTTGCTTGCAAAAAACAAAAAGAAAAAACTTGGAATTGGTCATATTTCTACTTTTTAACTTGATTGTAGGCTAAATCTTTCTGATTTTGATCCTAAAAGAAAGTTCTCTGCATAAGCATTAAGGAACACAGTATTTTCACTTCCTTTCTGAAAGTGTCCAATAAAATTATCCAGTGGAAAATAGGACTGGACATATGACAAACTGTGACTAAGGCTTTTTTTCCCCCAGTTTCTTCAAATTTATGCACTGGCTGTATATATTCTGCCATGGATTTGCTTGTAGGTTTCCCTGTCTTGATGAAGGGGACAAAGTCTGCACTGATTTTCCAAGAATATTGGTACATTTGCCTACTGGTGTTGGCCAGAGGGGCCGATGGCGCGATATGGCAGCCTCGCTTCTGTCAGTCTGCCCCAGGGCAGCTGTGGCTACAACCGTAGCTTGCCTCCACCAGTGTATGAATGTGAGAGTGAATGAATAGTGGCATTGTAAAAGCGCTTTGGGTGCCTTGAAAAGCGCTATATAAATCCAATCCATTATTATTATTATTATTATTACATTTTCTGATTGAGATGTGGCAGCCCAAGTATAAAATCTAGCTCATTTGAGTGTTGAAGCTGAAATAAACATTCAGTTTCATGTCTGTAGAGCTCCCTTGAGTTTTATTATTTCATGGCACACATTTCAACCCTAGTTTTCAGCTTCCAGGCTCTATTTTTTCATAAAACTCTCCAAAACACAGGACTGCATTTTGTAATGTATTGGAAGACTTACAGGATACTCAAACAAAATAGTATCACACTCACACAAAGTTAGAGGACATAAAAAAAAATACTTAAAAAAATAGCAGCAGAAGCTCAGGTTTTCTGCCTTTTAGTTCTTAACATAGCTGACACTCCAAAAACACTGGTTTCTAAAATTCCCATAATTCAACTTGGCAGTCTCACTTTACCCCTGCATGGGGAAAAAGCCAGGTTATTTAGCAACACTACAGGGGTGCCAATCATTTGAAAAAAATCAAAGCAGGCATAAATAGTGCCACAAGTGTACATCATCTGGGAACAAAAGGCTTATTTCCACAGTTCATGTTAGTATTAGAAAAGT
Source organism: Simochromis diagramma (assembly GCF_900408965.1). Classification (NCBI taxonomy): domain Eukaryota; kingdom Metazoa; phylum Chordata; class Actinopteri; order Cichliformes; family Cichlidae; genus Simochromis; species Simochromis diagramma. Next base: position 6,952,777 of record NW_024387200.1, on the reverse strand, counting down.
CAACACAGTTTTTGGTCTCTTGTAAACCTTCACACACATATCTGTTACATGAATTGTACCTCTTGGATTTCACCACCCCACTGATAGCTGAACAAATTCAGGTTACTGCATTGTTTTAAAGTTGGGATGCGTCCATTCTGACTCTCCATGCTAATTTCTAAAGTAGGTTTTCAGCTGAAAAAAAATTGAATCCTTTTAGAATCTACTCCAGAACTACAGCATACATTGATCCTCATACTATTAAACTGATCTCAATGTGTAATTTAAGTGGAATCATGCCTTTACGAAATGGTTAAATGTGAACGCGTACCTTCTAGCTTCGACCACTTTCTCCAGCTCTCTGGCTTTGTGAGCAGCAGTGTGCAGTATAGGATCTGGGATGTCAGCCAGTCGGGCAACGTTCAGACCATAGCTCCGCCCTGCAGCTCCTTCAGTTAACTGGTATAAGAAGGTAATGAACTCTGGCTGAACTTCTCCATCTGTTAGTGCACATCATATACACGTAATATATTACAATCTTAAAGTGTCAAGCATTTGCAAATGACCAAAGTTGAAATCATTCCAATCATTCGAAGCAACAGGGAAACCAAAAATTAATGAAAACACTGAAAACAGTGTGTACATACCATCAGTGTCAGCAGAGATATCAGGTTCATTGAGCAAGAAAGCCATGTGGTAGTTAGACACATGTTCAGGATACACCCGCTCCAGCTCACACAGAGGAGGATAATGGGTTACAAACAGGGTTAGGGCTTTCACCTAAGAGAGAGAGTGAGATGGATAAGCAATAACATCCAGAAACATTGAGTACATGGCACCTCTGGAAACTTCTTCAGTCTTTTACACTTATTCTTTAAAGTGTTAAGGATCAGGATAAAAGCACAAACAGGGTCATCCATTTTCAAAAGCAATTGGTACACTGTGTGAGAAACTATTCAGTAAAAAACAGCAAGCTGCAGGTAGGGATGGCATCATTGTGCTTGAAGCTCTGCAGCCTCCCAGAAATGGTTGTCACTTTTGTTGCAGAAAATGTTCTTCATCTAGGTAAACTGCAACAAAAAAAGTGAGCGCAGGCGATCCAGTGATAACATTATATGAGCCTCCAGCTGCCATGTCTGGCACGTTACTGTTTACTGACAATGCAACTACCACATTCACACCTACTCAGAAGCTCTACATAATGCCTATATATTACAAAAAAAACATCTGACTGTGGTTTGCACAGAATGTATGCATGAACTCTAAAATAAAGGTGCAAAAGCTTTCTGTGTGCATGCTGCACTGAGCTCAGTAAAACCACAGCTACCTGATGACATCAACAGAACAAATTCTCCAACAATTCAAGGTGTTGTTGCTGGGACAGTCCACTCATAACTAGTATGTACTGAAGCTTCGAAAGTGCAAAAGTTAACTTTCAATTCTGATGTTGCAACAGCTTAAACAATCTCTGTCACACCTGCAGCCCACATGAAGAGTTCTGATTAGGATGACGTGATGCTTCCTCTGCTGCCAATAATAATATTTCCTAAACCCAAGCCATCACCTAGGTTTGGCTCATTATTCCCAGCACCAATAATAATCCAAACCCAGCACATGTGGAGGCAAAAAGGCAAGCAAATAGAAAAGCAGTGTGTATGGTAAAGCCATCACAACAGTCCTGACCTGGAGAATGGCTGTACAGAAAAAAACAAGAATGATTCATTATTCAATCATTTTTATGTTACGGTAACATTTAGGGAAATCGTGTTATGTTATATTCATCATGGACGGTTTTTTCCTGAGAGTTGGACAGAGATTACCCTTTGCTTAAGAAGGAGACCACCCACTTCTTCACTCCTTTCACACACGTTTATCACTGTGGCAGGACTGTAACAGTGCCACATCATACCATTATCCTTAAGCTTGGGAGCACATTGGAACTCAGACTGAGTCAGCTTCATTTTATCTGATTGAAGCTTGGATACAGTAACTGACCGCAACAAAGGAGGAAAATTGGACTTAAAAGGGCAAAAGGAATCTTGAAATCTTTAGCAACATGTTTCAAAATGAGTTCAGTTTCCAGTTTATGGAATTTATCTTATGTGCTCCATCTATAAAACAATGGTAAAATAGTTATTTTTGCACAGAGACCATTAAGTATGGTATCCACTGGTTAATTAATGCTAGATCGTCAGTCTAGAGAGATAAGCGTTTTCATACCCACTGTGATGAAAATGGTCCTCCTAAAGACTAATGCACTTGTAAGGTACCCATTCGATTACTTTAAGATGGGCTGCAGATATTGAAAGGAAAGTGAAGGCTTGTGAAACGGGTGTCCAGAGGAAAGCTCTGATTAATAAGGCAGCTCTACTTGTAAACATCTAGACTTCTAGACTACAAAGCCTGTGAAGCTTTTCTCCCCCCCCCCCCCCCCCAGGGCTGACCTTAAATACTACCATTCAAAAACTCTGCCTCTTACAAACCATACAGAAGATTATAAGCTTATAGGAAATTTGATATCCCACTATCACCAGACTATGTTTATTACATCAAAGGACTAAGCACAAAACAGCTAATCAACTAATCACTGTGCAAGAATAATGTTGCACTTGGCTTCTTAGAAAACGGTTATTTTGTTTGAGAGCAGCCTTCCTCTCTCTCTGCCCAGTGTGAAAAGATGAAAAAAATGCAACATGCAAAAAAGTTAAAAGGCTGTTCTGAGGAAACCTACCAAGTAATTACTGTACTGGAAGTACAGTGATTACTTGACTACAAAACAAATGTGCAGCATGGAAACATATTAGATGAGACATTTGTGTCCATTTCCAGCAATGCGCCTGATTCTAATGCTAAACACAGTCACTTAAACCTGCCCCCATCAATGCCAAATAAGTTTCCAGCAGATGTAACAGCCTCACGCATCCGTCCTTTTTAATAGACAGGGAGTTGAAATATTGGTGAAATAAAAATGGATTCAAAAGCAATCAGAGTGAGCAAAAATTAGTGACTCAAGAAGAGCCACAAACCATCAAATACACTCCATGTGGAATTTCTAGTGTGTTAAATCCCCTTGCCTAGAGTGTCAGTCTTGATTCTAACCTCTCCCAATTGATGGTGCCATTTGTATATTTGAGTTTACATTTTTAACATGCTAATATTGCTAACTGAGAGAAACAGAGTATACCCGAGGCTGCTGAGAATATCATTAATTTTGCAATCTCTGGACATGACTCAAAGTAATTTCCCTGGATGGAGAATTTAGGATGCATTTATTCTGAGCATGATGTGAAGATTTGTATTCAGTTTCATCAGAATTGTTAAATCACAAATGTGGTAATGAAGCTTAGTTAGGGGATCACTTAAGTCAGTAGGAATCCTAAATGTCTATAGAATTTGTGATAATCCATGTATTAGATCAGCTGTATTTACACCGAGGCTCCCAGTGGGTCATGAAATGAATATAAGGGGTCACCAGAAAATTACTTTGATAGGAAACAATGAATAACAAAAACGAGATCACATGCACATATGGATCACAGTTTAGGCTGACAACCACTGCGATCGAAGACAAAATATTAGAGGAGAAAATGGAAACTTGGAACTGCCAATGAGACCAGATGAAATTTAAGAACTGGAACTTTTGATGACCTTTAAGGCCTCTGCAATTCTTTTCTGGCATACTCACCAGTATTAGTAATTTCTAAAAAAAAAAAAAAGAGGAAAAATAATAGAAAGACAAAAAGGAAAAAGAAAAGAGATTAAGTAATACATACTGTGCACCAAATGGTAGGTATTACAACAAATGTTAAATTATGTAACACTGTGTTACTGCAACTAAGCCAAAGCAGTAGCTGAAAAACAAAGAACAGAGCATCAATATCAACTGTTCTTTGGCTTGGCATTACTTAAGTGCCTCTGTACCCCTGCAGTATGCTGAATCAATACAAACTATTGTGTAAACCCACCACCACCACCCTCTCCTAGTCTGTTTACTTTTTCCCCTTTGTCTTAAGGATTCCCACTTTCAGTCACTTCAGGGTTTTTTTTTGCCTGTCACTGTAAATACCAAATTTAGGCGTTTTAGGCTCTGGAGAGATATTCAGCAAAGTGAAGACACGTCACTCCATCCTGTGATTCTTTAATCTCCGTCAATCCTGGGAGCTATCCAAAGGCTACACGGCTGAACTGTGGCATTAAGGTTAAGACATGAAAATCACAAAAAGCGAGTGGTGCATGCACTCACTCACCCAGCCTCTGTCAAATGCATGCACAAACATTTTACCTAGCGCTGCTCTCTCAAGACAGCCGCTGAAAGCTGTTAACGAAAATAAATGCATTTCCTTTTCCTGATTACTTTAACAACCCAATCATGTAAATGGAGAAGTGAGTGCAGAAGTACTGTGAAAACCTTTTCTCCCACTCGCTATAAACTGATTTGAAAACTGAAAATACATTAACGACTGATATAAAAACTGCTATAATTAACCACCGAGCCCAGTGATGACAGTAATGACAAGAATGTATGTACGATCTCTTGTGGTGGAGCAGGCCTAAATTTCACATCATCACAGTAGACAGGTTGCTGCGGGAGTCCAAGCGGGCTCCAGGATCAGCCCACTAACCGCTCGCTCTAGGAAAGGTCACATGTCAGTAGTAATACATCTGTCTAAAAGACATGTGCAGGATCACTCCCACACTCCTCAAACAACACACACAGTACAGTCTCGCTTTCAAAACATGTGGAGTACAGTGCAATAAAATGATGTGTAAACCAATTAAACATTTGAAAAAGACCAAATCTAAAATGTCGAATCCATGAAATTCGATTGTGTTTTGAGAAACATATGCTTATAGGCGAGAGTATTCCAGCTGCAAAGTTTTTCACATTGGTAGAACAAAAACAAGGTTGCAGGATAGGTTAGCGGACGAGCAAAATTAATTACCCCACGGCCAAGCACCACCTGGATTTTCATAATGGTAGCTCTTCTACACTGCAAGCCGATGGAATTGACCACATTCCTCTTTCAATACAAAAAGGTAACAGACAAAGGAGTCTTAACCAAATGGAAGCTTTGGCGGTTTCTAAACTACAGGCCACTAACTGATTTTACTTCTTATTTTATAAACTGAACTGTATTGTTAGAACCGTTATTTGCCTTTGACGATGGATTTATGGTTATCTGTGGCTGGTGCAGCTTTGGATTGAATTGATTGAATGTTTATTGGTATCTTTTTGGCGTCTTGCATCTCCTCATGTTATTCTGAAGACTCGTCCTATAGGTGGCATTTTTCACTCTCAACCTAAGTGGAAGCTTGCTATTGGTGGAAGTCCATATGTCGAAGGGCCTTATTGGTGGAATACCACTGGAAAAGATTAAGTGTGTTCATGGACTTTTGTTCATGAATGTTTTCTCTCTGATGAAGGCTTATATGCTGAAATGTGTTACTGTTTTAGATTTCATGCTAGAATTGCATTTCGAAAGAGGTGGGACAGATGAAAAAATAAAGTTGTGTAATGCTAAAAAAGAAAAAAAAAAGAAACACCCTCTCACAACTAATTAGGTTAATTGGCAACAAAGCAGTAACAAGACTAAGGGCATCTCGGAATTTTCCAGAATTAAAACTGGGGGCTTTTAGTCTGTGAAAGATAATGTGGGCAAATAGTTTAAAAACAAAATAGGGATAGCATAATGTCATCATTTTTCTGTCTTGCATAATATTAAAGAATCTGTGAAATCTCTGTAATTAAGGGGCCAGGACATAAACTAATACTGAGTAGCCATGATGTTTAGGCCCTCAGGCATGTAATGTAATGAAAAGAAATCACTGCATGGGTTCAGCAACATTTCTGAAAACTGCTGTCAGTGCCACTCCATCCTCAAATCCAAGTTTAAACTTCTAATAGCACAATAATACTAATATTATTAATAATAAATGTAAAAAACCCCACAGAGACTGATGCAAAGCAGAAAACTGTTCTGTGGATGGAAGCTACATCCTTTGAGCTAAAGATGAGAGAGAGAGACCATGTGCCACACAGTTGAAAAGCCAGCATCTGCGATGTTATAAGGGTGCATTAGTGCATATGGCATAAGCAATCTGGACATCTATAAAGACAAATGATATATATATATATATATATATATTCTGCTCATGCTACAACAGCTTGGCTTTGCAGTAAAAGCAACAGTGATAAACTATCCTGCCTGCAGTCAGACCTGTCACCTGCTGAAAACATCTGGTTCATCAAAAAACAAAAAAATGCAAAAATATACACCCCAAATTCTGTGCAGATTTAATATGCTTTAGGAGAGGATTTCGCTTGCAAAAGTTCAGGAGTTGTTCTCCTCAGTGCCTAAACACCTACAGAGTGCTGTTTAAAGAAGAAGTGATGCAACACAGTGGTAAACATGTTGTGAACGCTTCCCCACCGCTTCTGAGATGCTCTTTTTCATATCCAGTCATGGCATGATTCAGAGTATGTAGTCTTTGAAAGTGTTAATAAAACAAATTCAAAATTATCAATTTTCTTTTCTATATCAATGAAAATGTCTAAGTCGTAAGATTTGGTATGGTGCCCCGCTGTTTATGTTGTACTATTTTATATTAAATGCATTATTACAAATTCCAAAAATCATTGCAGTCTGCAATTTATTATTTACACCCGTTTAATGACACTGGACCAAAAAAAAAACTGAGCATGACAGGAGGAGGTTGCAGTCTGGAAAATGATCTGATTAAGTGCTAATGGTTGCTAATTACCAGACCACCCCAGGGTGCACTGAAAGCTGAAGAAATCAGAGCTGAAAAAATTAGTTAACTAATTAATTAGTCATTGATAAAGCTAATTCATTAAGAATTTTTCACATTCTCTTCCGCTTATCCTTACCGGAGTCAGGATGGGGTTGTGAGAGTTTATCCCTGCTACCATTGGGTGAGATATCAGGTTTTTAAAGAGTGAAAATCCAAAGTATTACCTGCAAGCAGTTACAAAAACAAATACTCCTTGAGGCTGAGAAAACGGACACTTAGCATTTCTCACTATCTTTGCTCATTTTTCTAGAATGCAAATGTTTTAAACCTTAAAAAACTTATAAGAAAAACAAAAAAGATATTTTGTTTATCAGTCTGGCAAAGTAAAATGAGCTGAAAACATAAGCCTGATGTAACATCACCAATTAAAGCTCACTTGTCATCTGTCGTGTTTCCATATTCCAGGCTTTTAGCATACAGCTGTTTGTTTACAGAACCAGGAAATTTTATACAGACCGCCACAGAGACAGACAAACAGACTAATAACCTGCCCTTTCCTAAAGATGATGATGATTGCCTGGTATTGAGTCACCTTGTTTCCTCCAGTATGTTTCTAAATCTGGTTTAAAGCTCCAAATTTGTCTCAGGTCCAGGTCTCTGCATCTGCACCTTGAAAGACTTATTAGAACTGTTTTATATTCATACCTTGTGCAAAACAAGAACATATGCATGCTCCAAAGTGTGCTTCCAGCCAGTAATATGATCCGCTGGAAAAAGGCTAGAGGTGTCAACACTACTACTTCCATCTCTTTGTCTTGCTACTTCCCTCTATCCAATTAGACTCAAATGCAGTTCAAACTCAACACCCTTTGTATTCTCGGCTCACACAGGTAGCAAGGCTTTCGGTGAGGTGCTTGTGTGTGAGAGAGTGGAAGATTTTGTGAAAATATGCCGCTGGTGTGTAATTTGACATCTTTTGTTTAAACAAAGACCGCTTTTTAGTAGTCAAGCGCTTTACTAGAGGTAAGGACTGCAGCAGTGAAAAAGAGTAGCATAAAGTTAAAGCCCCCCATACAACCATCTCTTGCCAATTTGCAACATCTTCACAGGAGGTAGTTAATTTGAAGGTAATTCAAAACATCCAAATGAATGGAAAGCAAGCTTCAACATTTTCAACAGGACATCAAAATTGTCTGTACAGTCACCAGGCAACACTGATAAAAGCCGCTTTGAACATTTGGTCAGCTTGTTCTACTCTTCTCTTACTCATGAACAAGACTGGGAGATACCATTTCCATGACTTGACATGACCATATTTGGCACGCCTGAAATTTAGTTGGGCGTATAATGCCAATTCATCTAAACCCATTTACAAAGAACAGGGTGTCTTCCTCTTCTTATTGAAAGTCGTTATTAAGGCAGAAGGAAAAGGAAACACAGCCTACACAGTGCTCGCACTTTTTTGGTAACACCTTCCTTTCGATACTAAGGGTAGGGACGTGTGAATATTCAAATAGTAAAAAGTATTCAAGCACAAAACAGTAAACAAAAAAACTTATTGGTAGAACTTTACTTACTTCTACTCACATTTTACAGAAAGGACATACAGTGCAGACTCATTTAAGTTTTAGACATATCTCAGCCTGAAAAGGACTCATTATTTTTCCCCCTCATCAATCTATACACACTACTGCACATTGACAAAGCAAAGAACATTTCGGTGGAGAATTTTATACTGTCAGGAAAAAGGTCTGAAATACCCAACTTGGCATTCACATCGTTTACTTAATACTCAAAGAACCTTTTACAGCAATGATGGCCTTAGATTTTCTTGGGCAAGATCTTTCAAGGTTGACACACCTTTTTACACGGTTTCTGCCATTCTTCTTGGAAGAATAATTCAAGTTTAACCAGGCTGGGTGGGAACAGGGTGTACAGTCATTTCCACGCGTCTCCAGAGAAAATAATAGCCTAATCTGTTTAATATGAGTCAGATGAGGACAAAGTGGAAATGTTTGCCCATAATGCATAGAGCCACATCTAGCAATAACCAAATACAGCTTATCAGCACAAACACCTCATGCCAACTGTCAAGAACTGTGTTTGAAGATAGATGAGTTGGGCTTGTTTTACAGCCACAGGACCCGAGCACCTTACAGGCTTTGAGCCAGCCATGAAGTTTTCTGTATATCAAAGTATTCTAGATTCAGATGTGAGGCCAACTGTCCAACTGCTAAAGCTCAGGCCAAATTGGGTCATGAAACAGGACAATGATCCCAAGCATACCAGTGAATAAACACCATATGGCTAAAAAGAAACGAATCAAGGTGTTGCAATGGCCCAGGCAAAGTCTAGACCTCAGCACGACTGAAATGCCCTGGTAGGATCTTAAGGGCACGGAGCATAAACGAACAAAACTCAATGAACTGATGTAAAGAAGATCAAAAACGTCTGGCACAATGATAAAATGACTGATTCAAGTTATTTCAGCTAATGGTGGTTCTACAAGCTACTAAATCATGGGATGTACTTAGTTTTCCAGTGTTTCTTTTTCAGATGACTTTATGGCCAATTTAATATCACCATAACAAGTGAAGTAAATAAGTAAATGCTAAATATATGTTCTTAACAGACCTCAAAGTCTAAACTTCAGTCTTGTATCTAAGGACACTAGCGTTATAACACTTTTTGCATGGCAGAGTTTTCATCTAAACTGAGCTCCAAATCACAACATGGCACTTTTTTTTTTAAGGTAAGGACTTTACATACCTTAAAGACCTTAATACAGGAAAAAAACAACAACAATCAGACAACCTATATGAGCACTTAGCAATAGTGGGAAGGAAAAACTTCCTTTTAAGAGGAAGAAACTTTTAGCAGATTATATTCAGTCAGGACAGATCCATGCTCTGAGGTAGTGGTTCACAATGCTGAAAACGACTCGTGACCCCTCATTAATGCCAGTAGTGTGTATGCATGTTGCGGGTGGTTTAACTAAATTAATTTTTCATCTGGAACATTTTCAGATGTCCCAAGAAGTAAAACGATTTAGTATTTTATTCAGAAAAGTTCACACTAATTTTATATACTTTTAATATCACAGTTTGTTTCTCATCTCTTTTGGTTTTTATCCTGAGATACTGTTCTTGGGTTCTGAACCACATGCTCGGAAGCCTGTTTCTATACAATATACACAAAAGAGTGACACTCTGAATACAAGTCGTGCAGTCAAATAAGTCACAACTTGAAATTTTGAGAAAGTAATGGAATTACTGTGTACTGAGAGACAAGAGAACAGAATTTTATTCATGTGTATGAGTGAAGTGCAAGCATAGCGCAGGGCAGAGTGCTGTGGAGCACATTTGGGTCTTTGTAGGAGCTCTGTGCATCAGCATGAGCACATCAGACTATTTTACGCCCACATGAGTGATACAGTACATTGCACTGAAAATTTACTCATTAGTGTGCAGCCAAAAGTGAGCTTTTGCGAGTTCTACTTCTCCACAAAGCTGTAAAGTTACAACACAAGGGCAGTCACATGCAAACCGAGTAAGGAGCAATGTGCAGTGTTAAACTTTGTGTAGAGCCAAAAACAGGACATGCTGTTATTGTGATTAAGAGTCCACAACGGCTTAAGAAGAGGATGGACATCAACGTGAAACCCAGAGATTTTGAGGAGAAGCAACCTCTAGTTTTAGAAGTCTTTTCCCTTCACAGCTTACCAGTTTTATTTTTCTCTTTCTGCATCAAGGCTGCCTCTATTATTGAGTGAAGTTATGAAACCCATCTACATTCTTAACCAGCTCTCAGGTGAATGTTGGGGACAGGAAAAGGTGTGTTACTATAACAACCAAGTCAAAGGAGGAGTTGTCTGACTTTTGACGTGAACAGCTGAGTCTGTTGAGGAGGGGGACGGAGCAGAGGAGGATGAGTAGGAGGTAGGAGTCGGCATGAAAGGCTCTGCATGTCTGCCTGTGCTAAAGAGGCCTTTTGCTGCAAAAGCTTAACTTCTTTTGTGCCCTTTTGTTTGCCTTTCCTTTAATAGCAAGGCTTTTCTAACAAATCAATGCTGTTATACAACAGGTAGTCAGAGAACTCCCTTCCTTGTGCCATCAGCATCTCCCTGCTGCATTAGGTGCTACTTAAACATTTTCATTCTACGTTTTCCAGCAGAATTACATAACCCCAAGACTCTGTCCAAAGATTGATGTGGAACTGGCAAAAAATGAAACCCGGATAGAGTTTTTCAAAGATAAATGTTTATTCATCTATATTTGAACAAGGTTAACTCGATCCAATTTGAAGCATTTGGACTCGAATTTTGGAAAAACAGAAATAAATCAGAATCAAAACTCAGGCTCTCACAGGCTGCTTACAGTTTGTAAGCTTTGATTAGCACTAAGCAGAACTCCAGAAACCCATTGATAATATCTGTCACAGTGGAATAAAGTGGGAGCTGCACCCTGGGACTTGAAGAGACCCAAATTCAGAATCTGTGGCTTGCGTAGTCCATTGACTGTCAGCTTAACATCTGGCGTTGTGGTTATCCACAACAGCCTGCAAAACAATGTGCCTCAAGTGTGAGATTAAATGCATGCTCCCTAAGGTCAACGTAGACCATCTGAGTTGATAAATCCTTTCTCTCCAGAGAAGCTGGAGCCTGGAGGGCACTAACACGCACAACCAACTGTTAAAAACACAAACCTCTGCAGTGTGTATGCTAAGTCTGTTAGCTTCTTGTAGTTTTTGTCTTTTTTGTGTGTTTTCTGCAAACTACAGAATTGCCTGTGTATCAGCTTCAGTGACTTTGGGCATTTTCTTATCACCAGCACTGTGATAAACTTATTTTCAACCAGTTTTGATTTTTGTGTTTAATCAGGCATTGATTGAGAGCCATTTGTTTATCAAACATTTAGAAATACAACATAAATGGTAAGAAAGGTGACATACTCACTGTCTTATATTACTGCTATAACCACACTACTTTTGTTTGCTGCATACCCAAATTTGACATGGATGGCATTCTAAAAGGGGACAATGTGGTTTTCAGATAACTATTTGTTTTTGTTGCTATAGAAAATGTTTTATTATTTTTTACCCACGAGATAATTAACTTGGTCACTGTGCTGTTTGGTGCCTGGTCAATGTGTCAGAAAAAAACAGTATTCGCTTGCCGAAAGATCAGCAGAGAGCGCTTGCTTCTTTCTGCTAGAAAAAGGTTTCATAAGAGAGGAGCGTGCCAACCCAAAAACCAAAACTAAAATTTAAAACAGACTAAGAAGCCCCAGGGAGCTGCAGCATCGAATAATATCAGTGCTGGGTTGTTCTACAGCAACATCTTTCACATGACCTGAAACAATTTGGCCAACTCAGTTGACCCGTTTGACAAAATATCCAACATCAGAGGAGTAATTCCAAACTAAAATGGAATCAGAAAACATGGAGTAAGAACAAAGGAAGCCTGATTTCTTTCTTTAGTCTGTTATACCATGGAAAATACTGCGAGCGTAAACAGCTGAGAAGACAAACAGCTGTGTCCAAACTGATGCCACAACCTCAAGCACTCAGCCTGTGTCAAGCAGTCATAATGATTTTTCTGTGCTGACAGTAACGATCCATTAATTCAGCAAAAACTTGAAAATTACAGATACTGTGACTTTATTTGACTTGGCAATTTCAGTTAACAATAACACAACCCCCATCCCCCTCAAAGTGCCACTCATCTGTCCTGCCAAGATAAAGATACGCAACACTGTGCAACATCCCGAGGGTTCCTGACTGCGCCAGTTCACATAATCCCAGCAGAGCACACACACATGCGCACGGGCAGTCTCTCATCCAAACACTCATTCCAGGTATTCAGAGGTGAAACAGCACGTATCTGCTGCCCCGTCTACCCTCTTTAGCGAACCATTGCGTGTGAGCCACTCTTCTCCTGCCTTTGGCTAAAATTAGACTTTTCTAACTTCTGTCCACGCCAGTTTAATGAACGCTGACAGGAGGTGAGAGCGGATTTGGCCACAATTATGTCCAAGCACAACGGTGGACAATGGACAGCGTATCATCAGCTTTAATTATGTCAGCATTTTAGGATGCTGCACTGCAACATAAGTCATGAAGCAGTCCTCCATGTGCCTCCTCTCATTTCTTTTTCCATTATGTCCTCCTGTCTATTAGGATAGCAGCAGCAAGTCCAAAATATCCTGGCATGCTGCGCAATATATAAATAAAAACATAACGTAATGACTTACTAATTATTTAGACACCATATTTTCAGCCTTGTCTCTTGCATACTGAGATTTCTCCAGATTCTTTAGACATTACCTAATGGAGGTGCAACCCTAATGTCTGATGACATCAGACCTTTTATGGTTTTTAAGCCTGTGTGATACACATGGGAGTAGCACTGGTGAATTTACAGCAACAAGTGGGCATAATGTGTCTGACTCCTACTCGCCCTGCCGAAGCAGAGCCCCTAAATAAACAAAACAGAATATTTCCGGCAGTCAGAACAGGTCTGACATAAGACTGTGGTATGTACGAGAACGGGAAAACAGCTTAGGAAACTTTCTTTCTTTTTGTACACAGTCAAGTTAGGCAATCTTTGTGTTCGTCTCCTTCGAGATCACCTTCTGGTGCCTCTCTGGATCATTTTCAGTGTAAGTGTCATTTTTAGGTCACTGAGTAGATGTCCCATGCTGTTCCTTTTGAAAACTGCTCAGCGGTATCTGGAGACCCAGCTGTCATAATCAGCAGTGACTCTTCTAACAACGTTTGGGTGAGTTTGAAACAGAAGTTGATGTTTGTTCGTTGCCCAAATTTGAGGTCTGTAGTGAAATTGCAGTGGGCACAGTGCAAGGGAGTGATCTAAAAATAAAAGCTCAAAGCTGGCCAATAAGATGACCCTGAAGAGAAATCCAGAAGGATTTTAGATAAGGTTTACGATTTTAGAGACATGCTCCAACAAATATTTGATCCATGTATTTATAATAAATAAATTATAAATGTGTCTGTAGAATTTACACTTAAATTATTTGCAAATAACCGTTTCCTGTCAAGACTTTTATACATTGAACTTGATATGGAAACATGGTAGCAGTCTTAGTCCTTTCTGCTGGATTATCTCACTCTAAAACAAACACTCAAGGATGTCTGCAGCACCATCAAGTATATGCAATCAAATAATTGTATGCAAACAAATTGAGACACACACACACACACACACACACACACACACACACCTTTACCAAAGGCAATTACCTTTATGATTAAGTAGGCTGGTATCAAGATCCCACAATGTTTGTGGATTTATGAAAAGGATTAATTGGCACATGTTTAAAGATATCTCTATGGTTACCAAGCCCAGGTAGCCTGCCTATGCTTTTTTACTGATTGCTCTTCTAATTTTCATTTCCACATTCATTAATTTAATTGTTTTATTTAAATGCCATCGTTGTAGTGCTTACATTGCACACACTTACATCTTTGATGAAATATTCCAGGGTGGCATAGGCGATGGCAATTCCATCATGGGTGCTTGTGCCCCGTCCCAATTCATCAAGGATGACCAATGACTGTTTTGTCGCATGGGAAATTATATCTGAGGCCTCTGTCAGCTCTTCCATGAATGTACTGCGGCCTTTGTAGATGTTGTCTGAAGCTCCCATCCTGATCAATCAGAAAAGGGGAAAAAAGACAGAGAAAATAAGTCAGCCATAAAGTGAAACACGATATTTTTGTCTTTTGAGCATTTCAGTTTCAATCAGAAAGTCAAACATTTTTGTGGTACGACGTCGCAGACTACACAATAAGTTACTGGTTAAATGCCAGGGACTCCCGGCCAACCAAAACCAAATAAAAAATTACATGTTTACTTGTGGAAACTTTGTGGTGATAGCATTGCATTATAGTGATGGACAGTTTGACAGTCATGTGGAAACTAAATACACCTTTACCGTTTCCATAGGAGTTAAGAGGATAATTAAGAGCACTGTGCTGCTAATCAAAAGTACTCAAAGTAATCATCACTGACCACCTCTGTGAAAGCAGAAGTTTTGGCAGTTTTTGCATGACGCCATATTTAGCAAAAACCAAACACCACACATCAAAACAGACTCAAACAATTCAAAGCAGAGCAGCAAAGGTGCCACAATGGTCCAGTCAAAATCCAGACTTCAGTTCAATGGAAATGCTGTAGCGGGACCTTAAAACCACTAAGTGTAAATGAATGATGTCAATGAAGTGAAGCAACATTGTAAAAAAAAGAAAAGAAGAGTGGACCAAATTACTCCACGATGATGTAAGACACCGATAAAGCCATACAGAAAGTGATTACCTGTTTAAGCTAAAGGTGGGATGTTCTTAGTTTTTCCATAGGACTGCATAGTGTACTGTGAACCTTTTTTTTTTTTTTTTTTTTTTTTTAAACTTTTGGCCGTTTTCTCATTTCCCATTGGGTCACCACGGTGGATGGCTGCACATGTTTGATCTGGCACTAACTTTTCCCCTTCCTGATGTAATGCTCCCATTTATCCAGGCTTGGGATTAGCACTGGGAGTACACTAGCTTGTGATGTGAAATGCCCAAGTAAGCACTGTGAGCCTCCGAATGTTAATGATTTTTTTTTTAATTATTATTGAGTCAGCCTGCTAACAAATAATTAATAAAAACATGTCTTTTTCAGGTAAGCTATGGACTTAACCATATGTTGAGGTCATGGAAGAAAGCATTAAAAGACAGATGTGTTTAAAAACAGAAAACAAAAGACTCAAACTCAAGTTGCAATAATAAAAAACCAAAAAAAACTACTGATGCCACTAATGCAATCCACAATTATGGACTGCAAACTGCTGTTGTTCTTCCAGAAATCCCACAAACACCCACAAACAAACAAAGAATCTGCCATTTTTCTCACAGTGAACCTGCTCCTACACAGTCTTATTCTAGGAGAAACATTTCTGCACTCAAAAAAAGAACAAGAGATTGAAATGATGGGTGTGAAAAATGCAGGAGAACAACAGTGGGGGGCTCCTTTTCTGAAATTGAACAGAAGAAGAAAGAAATCAACCCGTTTTAAGACGTGGCTGATGGTGTAAAGGATTTAAATGAATTCTTTGATCTCATTTATTCACACATTATGGCCACACAGATATTAAAACTAACTCTAAGGTTTGCTTCAACATTACTCACATTTAAATGAGTCATAATCAACTCTTATCATTGTTAAAAGCATTTAGTGGACGGGCCGCTGCACCTATAAAAGATTAAAGACTATAATAACACACTTTTTAATATCTCTGTGACAGTCACTTCTCCTGTTTTCTGAAGAGGGGAAAAAGGTTGCATCCATCAGCATGAGAAGAGATGACCAGTATGACCAGTATGACCACTTAGAAACAAAAACCAGTCATTTCAGCAAGCCTGACAGAAAAAAAGTACAAATATTTGAAATCACAATACCAAAATGTTCTTGTTATATTACAACAATTTATTAGAAAAGACTGAAGAATACATCAGTGACGCGAACTCAGCATGCAACAAGACCACCTATATTTCCACAATAATAGAAACGTACTGATTGGAAATGCTATGACAACGTGTTGAATTCTTCACAAGCTACAAGGCCAATTTGAGAGCTCTTGCTTTCACACAGACTGACAGACAGATCATTGACTCATCTGATAGAAACTCGACTCCAGCTGGATCACAGATGCCACATCTCTCTGGCAGTCGGTGTTTCTCACCACTAAATCTGTCTCTTCCTGTTCTGCTATGTGTCTATGAATGAAACTCCAACAAGAGCATCTAACACCTGTGTTGCCATGGTTACACCATGCACCCTGTGGATGAGAGGTGTGGCAGACATGTTGCTGCATTTTATTAGCCAGTTTATTAGATCCCAAGTGATGAATTAAATGTCCATTATCATCACAGCTAGCCTGATACTGGCACATATGTTTTCCCATGTACAGCATTATGAAAACCATTTTTAAAGGAATATAATGAATTAAAAAGATGCTTGAGGTATATCGGGTGTTCGTTATAGAAAAGTTTGACTCTGACTATGTTACTTGCAATATTCTCACTATTGTCTGAAGCACAAGCAGAGCAGCATCATAGATGAGCAAAATACTATGACAAACACTATTTTTAAGCTTAGCTGGTAATTGGTTTATTGAAATACACAAATACTCTATATAAAAGGTGAAAGCCTAAATATGAGTGTTTTGGCTCCTGACATATTGGGTTTTTTGGAGCCACACTTGATCATATTTAGATGAAAGAGTGGACTGCTAGTTTATCTGCCAACACTACCAAGCCTGGTTAACAGTATCTGTGTCTGTACAGGACTACAGACACAGATAAATACACCAACTAATTAGTGTTCAGTAATAAAATAGTCAAGTACTGGAATTTTAACCACAAAGAAAGCCATATAACTTATAACCATATAACTAAATTGCTGGCGGTGCAGTCTGTATTGCAAGACTGGTTGCTCAGAGACACATGGTGCTGTACCGATAACGTCCTTCCAATTACTTTGGTCACCAGGAAGTTACTGCGGTCAGTTGTAGTTTGCATGGAAGACACAAATTTGTCTGCAAATGATTCACCAAGCAATAGTGAATCTGTGAGAAGTGGGAAGTAGAAGTTGAAGAAGTCAATAAGTTGCAAGAGAAAAAAACCTTGAAGGGGAGACTGACCTAACTTAATTCAGGTATTTTTTATAGGCAGAATGCCACAACTTTTTGATCACAACTATGTTAAAACAAAAATTGGCAGAACATCAATATCCTAACTTTTCCCCCAAAATCCACTAACAGATAGGCTCTAAAATAAAGGTTGTATCTGCATGCATGATTAAAACTCAGAGGAAATGACACCAGATGTATAATGCATAGGGCAAAGCAGTTTACACACTCACTCTGTCCACAGATGAACACAGCAACACTCCACCAGCTGGGTGTCCTGCTGGTCTGATTGAGTCCTCCTTTCTAGCCAAACACACTGATCCTGGAAATAGACTCCATTTATTTTCACCTCACACCTTTCAAGTAAACATGTTGAGCTAGATTAAAGTGTTTTTCTGACACTCGTGGATCTGTCTTTAGTTAAGATTTCTTTCAAAAAAATAAAAAAATAAAATCATCCCATATTTTAAAAGAAGCAGTGAAGCATTATCAGCATGTGTAGTTTTCCAGGAAGAAAATGAAAGCCCAAGTGTATTTTGCATGACTATTACAATCTTCTATTATACAACTTTAAAAAAATTAAAAAAAAAAGTTTGCTAAAAGGGAAAAAAATCCATATATTTTATTCGATTTCTTCTTAACAAAGCTGAGGGGTGGGGGGGTGGGGGGGGGTGACTGTTCTGTCTGTGGGGAGAATTTTGCTGCCATTTTTTTTGTTCCCTTGTAGCAATGTTTCTCAAAATTGGAGTATTGGTAATCCCAGCAGTAATCCTAGAAATGCATGTGGTAGTTGATTTTTTTTAATGTTATTTTAAAAAATTATCAGAATGTCTGAATACTTCCTGACAAACACAAATCAAGAACATTGATATGTGATTGAATTCTAGCAGCAGTACCAATGAAAGCAGGGAAAGAAATGACTCACATATTTGTTTGAGCCTTCCTTTCCTACGACTGATCAAAAAACAGATAGGAACAGACTGCACCCACAAAAGAGTTGGATCCATGGAGCTGCCTCCCTGCCACTGAAAATGACAAACATCTAAATTTTAAATGCAACTTATTTGAAGGATTCGCTTTGCAACAACATGATTATCTTTCTGTCACTGCATGATGATTGGCTGCCCCTTGAAAACAGAGGATTTGAATAGTGGGTGAATGAGGCTTCTCACAGCCAGAAGTGTGTGTCTGACATAACCATTTAATGATGATAACTCCTCACTGACATATTCTTACCCGGAGAAATTCTTGGATTACTTTTTCAGTATGCTTTGGGTCATTATCATTTGCACTGGGAAGCTCTGCCCCAACAATTTTGTAGCATTGGACTGAATCTGAGCAGAAAGTACAGTCCTGTGCATTTTAGAATTCATCCTGCTACTTCTTATCAGCAGTCACATCATATATAAACACTAGTGACACAGGCCTACTGTCAGCCACACATGCCCATGCCATAACATAAACTCCATCATGCCTGACAGATGATGTGATACGGTTTTGGATCATGATGAGTTTCTGTTTTTTTATGCTTTTCTCATAATTCAGAAATAAGTTTATTGTAGTTTGATTTGATCAAAGATTTGATGTTTTCTAGTCTATTCTGGTCTTCTTGTTTTTGAGGTGAACCAGTGGTCTGTACCTTTCTGCCAAGTATTTACATTACCTGAATGCATCTCTTGATTGTACCCCAACCTGACAACTTCTTCACTTGGTTAGCTGCCGGGTTTTTTTTTATCCGTCTGTCTGTCATCGTGCACTTTATCTGTCAGTTATCTTCTGTGGTCTTTCAGGCCAGTGTGTGCCTCCCTTTTCATTATAATGCACCAGACAGAAGGTTTGGCAAATCTTAAAGTTTTTGCATCGCTCTAATAAATTTATATTGGTGTTTCACCCAAAGGATTGCCTTCCTCACTTGAATAAACATCAGCTCATCAATTATTGAGGAGTCCACTGAAAAGCTGCAAAATTTATGTTCAACACTTGGAATCCAATAAATATCTTTTTTTTCATGGAATAATGAAGGAATAAACTTCAGGTGCCCATCAAAATGCTTGTCAATCAATCGTTAAATTGCTTTTGAGCCCCTGAAAAAGGTGGACTGTGTATAAAAATGGCTGAAATTCAGTTTGCGACTGAAACAGTTGATGCAACTTTTTTTCTTCTTTTAAATCTCCTTGGATTAAACCTAAAGACCTACACTTCAATCATTCCTTATGTGTCTGATTTAAAATCCACTTTGATGGTGTACAGGGGCAAAACTACAAGGACAAATGTGTCATCGTTGAAGAACTAACTGCATATGTGGACTTCAGAAGACGCAAACACTCTGTAAGCCAATGGGATCCCCGCAAGGAAAAAAAAAAATATAACAATACATGTTTTTATAAATATTTAAAAAAAAAACCTGATATAAGTATCTTAACGCTTAATATTTTGTAAATTATTTCAGGTTATTCTCAGTGTTCGCCTTACTATCCTGCTACATGGATTTCTGCAGAATTTAATCCTGTGTGATTTAAACCTTCCAGGTTTTATAGAAAACAAAAGGCCTAACCAGCTCTGTATACCGCCTACAAGATGGCACAGGCTCTCTGACACTGCAGCACTATTAAAAACTCATAGGAACAGATGAGTCGATGCAGGATACCGCATCTTTCCACAGGATCAACATGTGTACACCCACAAAGGTGCTGATGTTGCACAGCAAAACACTCGGTGCCGTTTGTCAGGCCTTGTGAGGATGATATCCACATTTCTGGACCCAAAAAAGAAAAATGCAGAAAAGCTGCGCTTTCAGAAGGGAGGGGAGCGTAAGAAAGACTTGTGTAAAGCACGGTATAATCACTGCTAGGAGTCCATGGTCGATTAAAGGTCCTTTCAAAATACAGTTTTACATTCAGCTTCCTCTTGCTGTTTCCATAACAACCATGAAGGGATGGATGAATGTGCTCTATAACCTTCAGGACTAAAAACCAACAAGAAAACACACACAGCAGCTGCATACACGAATACACACACATGCATCTGCCAGCCACTTGGAAACAAATGCGCGCGCACACACACGCAGACAGACACACACTCCAGGCTGCTAAAGTCGCTCTACCAAAGTCTGCAAAAGAACAAAAACACACACAGATTTAGTGGAGTGGGCAGAAAAATTCAAACAAGACTCTTGTGAGGCAGCACACAGCTTTAAAGCAGTATCCCGATTATTCTCCTTCTCCTCATTGATAATCAATCACCCCGATCAGTTCAGACAGGATATCCCATTAGACACCTACGCACCATCTCATTATCCCCAACCCACAAGTCTGCTTATGTCACTCAAGTAAAACTTTCAAGCTCTGCTCTTGCCTCGCTCGCTTTCACACTCATAAATGCATAATATCTCTCACACACACAAAAGATGAAGCAATTCCCAGTGCTGCACCTATTATGCTTGACACAGGAGTGGGAATTGATTGAGTATTTATTATAAGACAGATTCTCCTCAGCAACTTCGACTCTCTGACAGAGAGGCTGAGTAGTCCAATTAGAAACTGATAGGACGACAGAGGTTACATAGGAGGTGAGGAGAGGATGGATTATACAATGTGGGTGCGCTTTCACTGTGGACCTTAATTAGCTCTTAGTTGTATTGTTTGAATCAGGGAGAGTATATTAACCTCCGACCCTGATCAAATACCTCACTAAACACCAGAGGCACACACGGTCAAACACATGCACAGCTCTGTACTAATTTATTATATATAGACCTTCACTGGCTCTTCTAAAGCTGACGCTAACTGACCTTTGTTTAAAAGTCTTATATCCGTAAACAAGCATCATATGTAACCCAAAACTCGGGCTTTCCCATTTTAGCCCTAAAAATATTTGTTGTGCCTTTCAAATGGGCCCATTATACTTTTCCTTATTTTTTTGGTCATATACATTACAATGTATTATAGAGGTAGATGCTAATATTAAACATACTATGAGCTTGACTGATACACCGACACGCCCAATATATCAACAGATAAGCCGTTTGTCAAGATTTTGGCAGGTTTTTAACAACCGATAAATTCTACATTTTAAAAAGTAAAGACGAGATGGCAGAAACACCCTTCAAGCATGTTATGAGTGCTGCTGTTACAAAGTTTGTCCACCAGAGGGCACTTCACAGTTGGCAACAATGTGTGAAATGCCACAAATAACTTTACAGTAAAGCAGAGTGTAATAACTGTAGTAGGTGAAATAAGTGCGCCGTCTTATTATCACAAATAGACAAATAAACAAATGTTAGGAAAATATGTTTATGTGGTCTAAAAGAAAAAAAACTACTGGCCAATATTTTGTATTGTACTGGTCTGAAGAATCTTATACCGGTTGTGCTCTATGCACCAGTAACACCTGAGACTGATCTAAGCACTTTTAGAGCAGCTTCCTTACCTGAAACTGAGCTGACATTTGTCACAAAGGAACAGTATACGAGACATAACGATTATTTCTAACTCTAAAAAATTGGCTTTTATTGGTTTTGTTCATTTGTTGTTGTTGTTTTTTTTAAGTAAAATGCAAGCCAGTATATAGTTTTAAAAAATTAACTGTAATGATTAAAAAATCTGTAGCATGATTACTGCTGTAAAAGTGCAGAGACCATGTTATGCATGCAAGTTCGTTCATAGAGCTGCTCACATGGAAAAAAAGTTGAATTGTTACAAAGTCTAGGTTGATCACAGAATATTGCCACAGAACATAAAATATACTGGAGGTGTCCTTTGGTACCCCTCGGCCTCCTACTTAATACATGTATTGTATCACTTTGTTCTTGAGTCATCAGATTCGCAAGATTTTCAGAAAATTTGACCTCACTTGACCCTGAGGCTGAGGTTGTTAAGATTCGAACACGCCCAAGATTTGTAGTTGATACAATTATGACAACAATTTGAAAGCCCTTTGTCGCTTTGTTCTAGAGTTATTGCATTCACAAACTTTGGTGTCCATGTTGTGCACTTGCCATCAGCCTTTTACAGTTGAGGGCTAATAAAATTTATGGTGCACAAGGTATCTAAAAAACAAAAATAAAACTGGTGTTCTTGAAAGCCATGCAAAGGGTCATCAGAGGGCATTAATCAAACGGCCATCTTTTTTGTTTTTAGTTCATGGAATGGTAACCTGTACATAAACCACCAGGTGTATCAGTTCAGGTCCTTTTGTCCATTCACCAAATCCATCGCTGTGATAACTGTAAACCCAGGAAATGATAACTAAACTGTCCGCTTACAGATGTAATGACCAGTCAAAATCACCTTGTTAGGCTAATGTGAAACCTAAAAACCCCCAGACTGTTTCTCCCAAGGATATAATTAAGAGTGCACATCCACACACACACATGCACACTTGCTGTCTCTGGCACCCGCTGGGTTAATACTTAAGAACATGCTTAAAGCCGCAAAAAAGACAATTAGACACATCTGCAAGCCATTAGGTCTAATCACATAGCGCAGCACAGGCAGAATAACGCAGGCTGCGATTTGGCCTCTATTTCATTTAAACATGTAGTCAGGACTAAATATTAGACGCAGAGCTCACTGCTACTTTCCTCATAATAAGAATAATCACAGCACAAAAAAAGGTCTCCAACAAAACCTTATTGCCGAGAGTTTCTACTATACACCGCTGATGGAACAATAGACCCGGCATTGTCATACAACTGTAGTTCATCTGTTCCCCCCTTACACACTTCCTCCTGTGCAGTGAGGAACCAAAAAAAAAAGGATTAGAAGGGATAAGTGTGATTGTCTGGCCTATGAATAAACTTGACTGTTTCACAGACAATGAAGGTGACACACAGTAGCTCACACGCTTTTAGGGTAACAGTTCGATTTATTTTTTATTTTTTTTGTCAAGTCGTCTCCACAGTAACCTCTACCTGTTTGGTTTAATTGTACTAACAAAGCGTTCAGAAGTGAAACTGTGCTCAGTGAGAGCTTTCAGGATCATTGTCCTAATCTCACTGTCAACAGAGGCAAAGCAAGAACAACCCATTCAAAAAAAACACCGCCCTGTAACAGTCTTGTGTGATTTTATATAGCAGACTTGGTATTACACATGTATATTTACTAACCCGCTTTAATGTGCCAGTCTATACGGTTTTTCCATCTTTAACACGCTTACGAGGAAAACAAACGTCGACCCACTGATGTCACTGAGATACTGCTTAAAAAACAAAAAAATCAAGCTGTGTTCATTTTCCTTCAAAGCTGAATCAAACGATTGCTTTTATTCATCTCCTGCTTTTTTATTTTGGTCTTTTAGTAAGACAATAAAATCAGACTGTGACAAAGTTGAAAAATTATTTTCAGAAATATTATTTGCCCGTCTGCCATAGACTCTAGTCAGGCTCATTAGATGATTTGCAGAGTGTGAAAAGGTGTGTGAAAAGTGCAAATTTAAACTCTCTCAATAAAACAAAGATATGTTCACCATGTGGTAATAACAGCATTTCTCTAAAGAAGTTAATAAGTATTCCTATTTGTTGACAATCATTTCAAAACACAAAGTAACATATTAATGTTTTCCTTTAGTTCTACAGTAGTTTAGATATTATACTCTTGCGCCTTTGACTTGTCTGTAACGTCAGACTCCCAAAATGTGGAAAAAACTAAGACTTTCAGCTCCCTTTACTTAGTACCAAGTTGTCAGATTGCAGCCACCTTTAAATTGGCTCACCTTCGGATCCCAACTACACACCTGCAAAGTGACTGTGATGCTACACGGTTGACAAAATATGTCCACAGACAAGTTTTTCCTTGTACTCGTACCTGGTGTAAATGCCATCCAGGATGCCCACACAGGCCGCTGAGGCTGGGACGTATGAGCCCATCTGAGCCATTACACAGATAAGAGCTACCTGGCGAATGTAGGAGCTCTTACCCCCCATATTAGGCCCAGTGATTATCATTGTTCTCCTGCCATCACCCTAAAAGGAGGGAGAGAGAAGAGGATAATAGCTGTGACATAGACAGAAGGCAAACGAGAAGAGAGACAGAAAAAGATATTTGCATGCTGTCCTGCACAGCTGAAGCTGTGGGTGGACTGAAAGCTTGGCTTCTCTTCCTATTGGCTTGTGCTTCTGTTACAAGATTAACCTACACCCACTCCAGCGCTGAGCTAGGAAGCATGTGTATGTATGCATGTATCTGTGTGGTTTCGTGTAAGTCTATGTGCGTATTCATGTGTAAGACAAAGTCTGTGTGCCTTTGCAGTTTTGTTTCAGCACGCTCTCAGTGCGTTAGCGAGCAGGCAAATGTCTGTGTATGTTTTGGCTTGGCTTTTTTTTTCTTCAAAGTTCTCTGAATGAGCCTGTGTGTGTGTGTGTGTGTGTGTGTGTGTGTGTGTGTGTGTGTGTGTGTGTGTGTGTGTGTGTGTGTGTGTGTGTGTGTGTGTTTACCTGTAGTTCAGTGTGGTTGGGCACATACTGGTTGTGCTCTCCCATCAGTAAATCAATAGCAGGATGCCTGCCATCCCTGATCGTAATCTGGTGCTTATTGTCACACACCTCTGGCCTAAAAACAGAACAGTCAGTTAGGCGTGTGAACACACACCCACACCTACACAGAGTGTGAAGATAAATATGTACAGAGTAAATGTTAAGCTGCACTGACAAAGATTTCTTTAAGGCAAATTGGTATAATTAACAGGGCTCTCAAAATTTCAAAATCCCTGGTAGCCCTTCGGGCAGGGACTCTTCAGTTTTTGGTAGCCCAAAATAAATGTAAGTAGCCCGAATAAAAAAGAGAGCAATTTTTTGATTGATGTTTTGTTTCCTGTTTTGTTTCCTTTACAATATTATACATTAAAGTATAATATTGTAAAGGAAACAAAACATTAATTAAAAAATTGTTGAAAAACAAATTACAACATTGTATAAAAATTACAATCATCAACTCAAATACTTGGTTCTAATTGAACAGAAATTTCTATGAACTTGTAAGAACTGTGTAGGACATGAATCAGTCTGTGTCAGATCCTGAATTTGAAATTTCCACTGAAGTCACGGGTAAGAGACAAGTGGAACCAAGATCTAGGCCATTTGCTTTTTAAAGTTTGCAAAGACTGCTAAATTTTGCCAGTGGTAGTTCACTCTTTGCAACATAGTACGCTGTTCTAAACAGATTTTTCAGGTTTATTTTTAGTATGTTATTTGCAATTGGTGTTTGTTCTGGGAAAGATATTGCAGACTGAGCAATAATGCATTTCTTGCATTTCTCATGGGTTCTAATGGGGGCCTTTCTTAAAATGACTGGTCCCAGTGACAAAGGCGCTTGTCGACTCAGAAATCGAGAGAAAACCAACAACACACCCGGCAGAACATTATGTTATTTACACGGGTGCACATAAGTGGTCCGCATGTGCGCATTCGCTGTCAAAATAAAAGACGCGCACCAGATAAGAAGTTGCAACGCGCGTTTGCGTCCATATAAAAAGCACTGTTTTTGTCCGCTAGAGTGGGATTTTCACGGCACATTCCGCACCACATCTCTGTGCGTTCATCATTTGTTTGAAGCCAGCTCACCTCCTGCAACCACTTTTCCGAGAATACGTGCTTCTTTTGTGGTTCGGACTCCTTCTGACATTTCTTTGGAGGTAGAGGAACACCAAAGTAATTGCTTAAAGGAGCTTCTTCGACATCTTTAAGAGTTCTAAACAAATGTCTGTCCTCCTCCAGAAAATCTTATGTATGCAAACACGCGTTGCAACTTCATATCTTGTGCGCGTTTTGTTTTTTTTGTTTTTTGACAGCAAATGCGCACCTGCGGACCACTTATGTGCAGCCCCGGTTATATAGCTCGTCATATTGCAGCCACAGAAATTCTTTTGTCCATGAAACCATAAAGCTGCACTTTCTTTTTGCCTTATAGTCTGATTTGTCATAACTTTTCCATTTTGTGGTAAGCTTTTCTTTGGCTGTCACTTCTTCACCCTGACCTGTCTTATTTGGCTCAGCAGAACTAAAATATATATCCTGCTGCTTTTACACACACACACACACACACACACACACACACACACACACACACACACACACACACACACACACACACACACACACACACACACACACACACACACACACACACCGGTCAGCGATTCTCTGCGCGATCAACCTCTCATATGTTTAAGCTTGCTGTGGGAGATTTCACTTGTCATGTTTGCATAGTAAGCTAACGATTGATAAGACGATGTCAGAGGAATTGGTGCGCAAATTATCATCACTCACCAATCACTGCTGTCGCTCTCTATACACAGTTTGTGCGATTGCAAAGTGAAAGCAAAAAACAAGCGCAAATTCAAAAGCGATTTCAATATGTCACATATTGACAGTGGCTCACCGATGCCAATGACATAATTACCCAGCTACATTTCTGAAAGAATGCAAAAGCATTGACATATATTTTTCCTTCCTACGATAGGCCGACGGGCAGGGCAGAGATAGATTTTGGTAGCCCGACTGGAAAAATCGCTAGCCCCGGGACGTCGGGCTAGCGATTTTGCAAGTAGAATATTGTTACTGTGTAAATATATTCTACTATCTAGGATTGCAGTGGAAATCAATACAACACTTAATTATGTTGACTGTATTATTTATTTTAAAAACTATAAATAAAACAAAAATGATCATCATTTGGGAAAACTTGGGAAGATCTGCTTTACCAAGAGTAAAACTGCTTCTTCTCATCATTTATTCAATAGAAAATATCCACATATCCGTGATATGTGGATATTCTAATGTTGAAAGACTGAGTACATTTTGAGCTCAAAAACTAGAATTTTTCCTTCAGCACAAATAACTTCTTGCTGGCTATTTGCATAATTGTCCACCACTCATTGACCTCAGCTGGAAGATGTTTGCATTTTCTTGCATCGACAAATCCTCCCAAAACACTTCAATGTGGATCAAGCCATTTTTTCCCCTCCTAGAGGTAGATTAGTGTTCTTAGGGTTATTACAACACTGATATGTTCACTTCCTGTTCAACTTCAGCTCTTGGACAGATGGCCTCTCATTATCTCAAAGCACTTGGAAATTATGCATAATTCATAGCTGAATCAATGACTGCAAGCTGCAGAGTCTGAGACAGTGAAGCAAAACCAAAACATAACATTCAACCCACAGTGCATCATAGCTGGTATGGGACCATTTTCCTGAAACGTTATGTGGTCTGTGCCAAACATATCTCATGTTACAACGACCCTTTATCATTCTCGTCCTCTTCATCTTCCATTCATTAGTTCAGAGCACTTTATTCCAAAAGTCCTGTTGCTTTGCTTATATGTTGATAGTTCAATTGCAGTTTTTCTCTAATGTTATTTCTGGACAGCAAATACTTTTTCCTGGCAGATCTCCCGTGCACATTGCATTTGTCCAGCTTGTGCAGTCCCTCTCTTACACATGCACTCTGAAACCAACCAGCTGCAAGAGTTAATTTCCGCTGATTACGTTTTGGGGTTCTTTTTGTATCAAACAGTCTGCTTTTTGGCTCAATTTGCTGGGGCAGCCAGTTCCACAGAAAATCGCTTGCCAGACTCATTGACAACCACATTCTTTACTCTAAATAACCTTAAAGGCCTCTTTAGATCTTGGCATGTTCACTCAACAAACGTTAATAGCACAATAAGACACAGGGTGCTTTCAGCAGTGCTCTGCTCCATCTAGAAATCCAAGCATTTCAAAGAGAAGACATAGTATAAGACTCTACAACGGCAATGTGAAGTGCACCCTTCTATACGGTCTGAATCTGGCGCATTACCAAGAATGACATCCTAGCAATCACGTTGTTCCCTCCAAACAAATGCTCACACATGGAAAAGTAGAGGAGAACTGCCTGTCTCAACATCACCCATAGAATAAAAACAAAGAATTGCTATTACAGGTCCTGAAAGGATAACACAGATTGCCCTCAGATGGGCGCCATAATCTGACGAAAGAGGAAGATGTTCAGACCAAATGAAATATTGATGAGGACTATGCTAGCAGTGCTACAAAAGATGGGTCTCTGATGGGTACAGGCATAAGATGGGAGGCTGTCACAAGTTGGAGCTTTACATCCCACATGGAAAGAGAATAACAAACCACACATGGCAGAGATTCCTGTCATCATCACCTAATCTGGAGCCCTGGATTCTGAACTGATGGATGTGAGGCTGCAGACAAATGTGGGAGTGCACTAGTTTTTCCCGTGTGTCTGACGTGCTTTCTTAAGTTATTTCTCATTTTCTCGGTTAATAGAGTCTCTTTAAAGTTGGATTAGAGGATTTCTTGGTTGAATGGGTTAAAAAAGCCAACAATATCCACTTTAACACACAAACCGTAACATTTCCAGTCAAAGAAACTAACGACAAGTAGGACATGCAAATACAATGGAAAGAGGGCAGGAGGTAGCGGTATATGAGAAGAAGCAATCCTGAAACACAGAAATTTGTAGCACAGCATAAAGGTGTGTGTGTGTGTGTGTGTGTGTGTGTGTGTGTGTGTGTGTGTGTGTGTGTGTGTGTGTGTGTGTGTGTGTGTGGCAAAGAGTGAGTGAGTGGGAGAGATGTTGGAGTTCTGGCAGAGCACACTGCTGAGCGGGGTGCACACACCCACACACAACCTGTCTGAGACTTTAGGACACGACACGACCCCGAACCACACACATATACAGTGTATCCCACACATAAAAACACATGCACACACCCAATTTACATACTCAAACACATGCATCAATATTTATGGTCATCGTGAGAGGACATCACCTGCAATAGTCCCCTTGTTTAGCCACCTCAGCCAATGAAAAGAGACAGTCCATGGTTGCTAGGTGACTAATAGCCCTTTTCATGGTGTGGTAGTGCTCCCCAAACTGACTGTAGAGAGAGAGAAAAAGAGATTTTGAAGTGTTCTGAGTAGACAGCACTGACGGTGTACTTGACTAAAACAGACTAATTCTGGCAGGCTGAGAGCTGTGGAGGCATACCTCTGAACCACAGACTGGCATGTTTTCAGATTTTTTTTCCAGCTGAGTTGCATTTGTGTGTGTGTGTGTGTGTGTGTGTGTGTGTGTGTGTGTGTGTGTGTGTGTGTGTGTGTGTGTGTGTGCGTGCGTGTGTCTGTCATACTCCAGAAAATTGGTCCACTCCCTCTGGCAGTCCAGCATCAGCTGCTCTCGGAGCTGCTGCAGCTTCTTGTAGCGGTCCACCAGGAAAGGAGAGTGATACCTGCTGACTGCCTTGGTGCTGCAGAGGAGACAGGGGTAAACGTGAAGTACAGAAGGCAAGGCAAAGAATGGACTGAAGTGAAGAATTAAACTACTGGATTTTAGCATATAAGAGGAGTGTAGTATACTAAAAAGAAATTAATTTAAAACCACTTTTACACAAGTGCTGATAACTGCTGGACACCATGTATGTAATTCTGTGCCCCCTTAAAACAAAGAGGCAACTTGTTGCATATCTACTTGGGTTATGACCAGATTAAACTTAATGCAAAAACATGGAAAATAAATGTAATTTTGTGTTGCAATATGTATTGTGTCTTATCCTGTAATAACACTGTAATGAAAGATCTCTTGATACTACCGCATATTATTCGTTAGCAGGCCACCTGCTAAATCCTAAACTTCACAAACCTACAGTGAGGCTCGACAGTGCTGAGAAAAAGTACTTGCCCCTTTCTTGGTCTCTTTTTTTTGTGTTTTCTTGGCAGACTTGTCACACATGTTTCAGATCATCAAATAAATACAAAATGCAGTTTTTAAATGATGATTTAATTTATTAATTGAAAAAGGCTATCCAAACCTACCTGGCCCAGTAGCAAAATGTAATTACCCCAAAACTGGTTGTGACACCCCTGAAGGCAAGATCTGCAATCAAGTGTTTGTAATATATCGCATCACTGGGGAGGAATTTTGGCCCACTTTGCTGTGCAGAATTGTTTGAATTCAGCCACACTGAAGGGTTTTTGAGCAGGAAAGGCCTGTTTAAGGTCTAAAAACATTAATGTCAGCCTGCACAATTTCACGCAAATTAGATCATCACTGCCAGTAAATGCAGCTACAGTGGGGCAAAAAAGTATTTAGTCAGCCACCGATTGTGCAAGTTCCCCCACCTAAAATGATGACAGAGGTCAGTAATTTGCACCAGAGGTACACTTCAACTGTGAGAGACAGAATGTGAAAAAAAAATCCATGAATCCACATGGTAGGATTTGTAAAGAATTTATTCGTAAATCAGGGTGGAAAATAAGTATTTGGTCAATAACAAAAATACAACTCAATACTTTGTAACATAACCTTTGTTGGCAATAACAGAGGTCAAACGTTTACTATAGGTCTTTACCAGGTTTGCACACACAGTAGCTGGTATTTTGGCCCATTCCTCCATGCAGATCTTCTCGAGAGCAGTGATGTTTTGGGGCTGTCGCCGAGCAACACGGACTTTCAACTCCCGCCACAGATTTTCTATGGGGTTGAGGTCTGGAGACTGGCTAGGCCACTCCAGGACTTTCAAATGCTTCTTACGGAGCCACTCCTTTGTTGCCCGGGCGGTGTGTTTTGGATCATTGTCATGTTGGAAGACCCAGCCTTGTTTCATCTTCAAAGTTCTCACTGATGGAAGGAGGTTTTGGCTCAAAATCTCACGATACATGGCCCCATTCATTCTGTCCTTAACACGGATCAGTCGTCCTGTCCCCTTGGCAGAAAAACAGCCCCATAGCATGATGTTTCCACCCCCATGCTTCACAGTAGGTATGGTGTTCTTGGGATGCAACTCAGTATTCTTCTTCCTCCAAACACAACGAGTTGAGTTTATACCAAAAAGTTCTACTTTGGTTTCATCTGACCACATGACATTCTCCAAATCCTCTGCTGTATCATCCATGTGCTCTCTGGCAAACTTCAGACGGGCCTGGACATGCACTGGCTTCAGCAGCGGAACACGTCTGGCACTGCGGGATTTGATTCCCTGCCGTTGTAGTGTGTTACTGATGGTGACCTTTGTTACTTTGGTCCCAGCTCTCTGCAGGTCATTCACCAGGTCCCCCCGTGTGGTTCTGGGATCTTTCCTCACCGTTCTCATGATCATTTTGACCCCACGGGATGAGATCTTGCGTGGAGCCCCAGATCGAGGGAGATTATCAGTGGTCTTGTATGTCTTCCATTTTCTGATGATTGCTCCCACAGTTGATTTTTTCACACCAAGCTGCTTGCCTATTGTAGATTCACTCTTCCCAGTCTGGTGCAGGTCTACAATACTTTTCCTGGTGTCCTTCGAAAGCTCTTTGGTCTTGGCCATGGCGGAGTTTGGAGTCTGACTGTTTGAGGCTGTGGACAGGTGTCTTTTATACAGATGATGAGTTCAAACAGGTGCCATTCATACAGGTAACGAGTGGGGGACAGAAAAGCTTCTTACAGAAGACGTTACAGGTCTGTGAGAGCCAGAGATTTTCCTTGTTTGAGGTGACCAAATACTTATTTTCCACCCTAATTTACGAATAAATTCTTTACAAATCCTACCATGTGAATTCATGGATTTTTTTTTTCACATTCTGTCTCTCACAGTGGAAGTGTACCTCTGGTGCAAATTACTGACCTCTGTCATCATTTTAAGTGGGGGAACTTGCACAATCGGTGGCTGACTAAATACTTTTTTGCCCCACTGTATAAGGTTTTTCTACTCTATGATCTTTTCTCATATAGAATACTGTTGCACTAATTGGTCCATGGTAAGTATTACTAGTTTAGAACCAGCAGAAACATCTTAACGCTTTTTCCCCACCCATTATCGTCTCATACTTCAAAAATACAATAGCTTAAGTTTGAAATTTAAAAAATAAATAAATTAATACATTTGCTTGTCCTATTTATAAGAACCAACATGAACTTGCTCCACCCTCATTGAGTTAAAATTGAATATCAGAATTCTTAACTCTTAATATCAATATTAAAAGTAACCAGAGCCTCTAGTAAAGGCCTCTTAGACATATAATATGTAGCAATCAGGTGTTAACAGTTAAAGGTAGTGAGATTTGGAATAATATGCGAGCTGTAATAAGAGAATTTACAATCTTTCATCACACACATCTCAAATGATGGCTACAGAGAAATCAGATCTGTGATCAGTCATTTTATGCTAATATGTCATATTTGATGTTTTATGCTTTCATATGTATTTGTTGTCCTGCACTGTTTTATTGTATTGTTCTTTGTACTGTGGATTTTATTGTTGTCATTGTATGTGTTCTTGTCTGATGGGGTGTTTTGTTTGTTTGTTTGTTGACTTGCCAGGGACTACAGGAGAAAAACAGGCCTCTGGCTAATTCTGGAATATTTACAGTGATATGTTTATTAATATACGCTGTTCCTTTTAAATAAATAAATTAAAATGCCAAAGCATCTTAGTCAGATTAAAATCCGGACTTTGACAAGCTACTCCAAAATCTTTTTTTTCTTTTTTTTTTTTTTTTAATGTAGCCATTCAGAGGTGTTTCAGATCACTGTTCTTTCTGTCCATAACTCAAGTGGATCCCATCAGGGACAAACTGGTGGCTGGATATTCTCCTTCAGGTTTAACGTTCTTTTAAGAAATGCTGTGTTAGTTTTAACACAAGATATATAAGGGCCACAAACTTTCAAAAATGTATTCTTCTGTCTTGTAAGTCCACAGAAAAATTCCCCAAAAGTATGAGGTAACTTCAGTTAACATCTCAGCTTTTGATCACTGAATTGTGAAGCCCTAGTGATGATCTGCTTATTGGTGCCTTGGCTAGATTCCCCCGCCTGTTCTTTGATTGGATACCACTCCATCCAGCACCCTCTGTTAACCAATTTTTGCTGTTCTTTGCTGGTTATTATCTCTGCCCCAGTGACTTTAGAGTCTGGGATTTCACAGTAGCACAGTTCTCCCCTTTACAAAAGCTTCCGGTCCCCTCTGATGAATTTCAAGGGACCCTCAGAATCTTTCTGTAAAGGACTATGACATTAACATAACCATTAAGCTCCTTGCAGGTGCTCTTTGCTGACCGTTAATGGCATCCTGCAGATGGCTGAAATTCATAGGTTTACTATTGATAATATTGATCTGTCCACCACTCTACCTTTCTTGAACACCAAGGACCTTTATTATTCCAGCAAAAAATTCATTTTTGCCAATCCCATCTGTCTGTTCAGACCCTAAAGAATCCATTCAGCTGCAGGACTTTTGAAAATCCTCACATTTATCTTGCAACCCATTGAAGGACCAGAGGTCGTTGTAAACCACTTACCTACAATATGACAAAGGTTTATAATATGACAATCTAAGAATCTTTGGCTACCACATAATGTTTCGGCCTCTGGGGGCAAAGGTCAGGGATTCAGGGCTTCCCGTGCCATGTTCATGCTGAAAAGCAGTCTTCATAAATGAATTACCCAATACATACTGAAAATACAACATATCAGATGTTTAAACTCAGAAACTTGATTTGTATTTAGTAATAAATGCTCATTTTGAATGTGACACCGGCAAAATGTTTTTTAAAGACTTGGGGGAGGGTCACAAATGAAACACACCCGGTGAACCAACTCAAAATTAATTTAGTTAATTTGCAAATGGTAAGTTACAAAGAGCATCCCAGAGAGGCTGAATGTTTCACAAGTGTGTTAAATTAAGCATCATTTTTCAAAAAACAAAACATTTCACATTTTTTCACTACTCTTAGTTAAAATTGGGCTTTTTGCAAATCAGTGCAACAGTTTGTTTTTTTCTTATTCATATGCTGCTCGAAAAACAAACAAACAAGAAAAAATTGTAGCAGAGTGTAAATGAAACAGATCTTAAACAGGACCCAGGATTTTAAAGATTAATGCTAATATTTGGTCATTTAAAAATCCCAAAACAAGACACAAAAATAAACAGAATGCTCTGATTTCTTAAACTGAATTATTTAATTTTTTGTTTACACCCTGCTTGAATCAGCTGATTGTTGTTTGTGGTACTGCCAACAGGGAAGCTGCAGTTATTTGCAACGACAACACTCATAGCATGGTTGAAGTGTGCTTTCCGTCTCTTCTTTACTTTTCAAATTTTCATTTATTGGCCATTATACCATCAGATAATATGAGCCCATCAATACATCAGTCTGGCTCTAATCAGTAGTGCTAAAGTTTAAAAAAAAAGTAAGCTCAAATATGCTAACTCCTCAATAGAGCTAAGGGAAACATGCCTATGTTACATCTAAACTGGACTATTGTAATACACTGTGTACTGGAGTTAGTCAATCATCTCTTCTGCATTTAGTGCAGCAGTTGGCTCAGATGTTAGCAGACTTCCACTGGTCTGCTGTGCATCACAGAATCCATTAAATAGTGTCACTGTTTGTGTTTAAAGCCTTAGATGGTCTCACACCTTCAAATGTCTTCGACGTGCAGCATTCAAATACTCCCTCATCATTAAGGTCTCCTTCTCAATCTTTTCTGATCACTGTTTAGTTATTTGTTTACTCTTTTTCTTTTTTGTCTAATGCGCTTTAGTTTTAAATGTGCTATGGGAAAAATAATTTTTTTACAGCATTTATTTTAGAAAAATTGCCCAACAATATTTCTATTGTGCAATCCAAGTTCGATAAGTCATATGTGATTTTTGACATCACACAATGAATATTAAAATCAATGCTAAAAAAAAATAAATAGTACATGTAAGTGTTGTTTGTAATGCAGAGGTGAGTGAGCTGACCTGCTGATTTTGACCCATTCAGGTGGAACAATGGATGAAACTGAGTTCTTCACCTCAATCAGAAACTGAGGGCAGAGGAGAAAGAGGAGGAGAACTGATAAATAAGACCAGAGAAGACAGGGAAAATAATGTGTCACTCTTGATTAAAACTGGCAACCAGACACAAAAACACAGACATCAGACCATCACTGTTGCTGAGTCTTCCACCCAAATGGCCATCAATCCTCCCACCTTTCTTTCACTTCCAGCAACACACACACACACACACACACACACACACACACACCTCCTGTCCAGAAACAGTCGTATATTCGAGCGCGGGGGCCTTTAGTATCAGACGGATGTCTTTGCGGTGGTCTTGAATCTCACGGAGGACAGTTTGGATTTGCTCCATTCTTTCCTGCAGCACTGGGAATCCAGACAGATCTGAGAATAGCTCCGTCTTGTTCCCTGACCTGCACAAATACACAGTCCAAATGTGACTGTTACTGGTAATATATCGCAGCGCATTTTCTAAGAGATGAGCCTGTGGTCAGCTTGACCTTTCAATGATGAAAACTGAGGAAAAGAATTGTCCATGTGACACTAGGAGGCCTTTTCCTCTCTCATACTGTATGCCAACTATTGGTCATACATTTATGGAGTGACAGCAGGCATCTCCCACTGTGCCATATCTTACATTTGTCAGCCCAGTTTTATGATGCTGTGTTGTTTTTCTGATTGCACCGTTGAGAATTCATTTTCTCTTTAACAGATATATATTTTTTGCATTTAAGTAAAATATAATAACCCAACACACATCAAATCAATCTAAATTATGCTTCTGTCAGTTCCACACCTGTGCTGCTGGATACTTACTTGGCTGCCTTTTCATTGAGCACCTTTAGGAAGCTTTGGGCTGGAATCAGCTGGTCTGGAGTGTCCAACAGAAGGCTTCGAAGTAGCCCTGAGCTGATCTGGGAACGCATGGCTGGTAGCAAAGTCTGCAGTTCCAGCCCCAGGCGAGAAAGACTGCTACTAATGAGGTAAAATTCCTGAGTAGAAGACTGGAAAGATGTGCAAAAAAACACAACAAAACAAGCAAAAACATTACTAAGTATATACCAAAGTGGCTAAAAAACTATTTCAAATTGGTCCTTTGCCAAGTTGTGTTTGTTGCATAGATGCAATATTGGTTTATCACTTGAGTTGGGTGCTTTTTTTCTATCTTTAGGTGGTTAGGGTTAATAAATATTCTTCATGAAATGGTCAGGTTTAAGGATTGGAATCAAAATGAGTGAAAAAGCAACCCGTGATCAAAGTAAAAATTTTAAAAGACCTTCAGAAACTCTGGGGACCTATTACTCAAGACCACTATCAAAAAACCAGCCTGGCTCTTTGGAAGCAAATATAAAGAAACCACTCGTGACTCAAGACTTTTGCACAGTACTGTATATTCATGTTTGTAAGAGTGTTGTATTATCAGGGTACTCTGTAAGGCAGGGAGATTACATCATTAAATCTTATCCGCGCTGGCCAGCAGCCGAGCTTAAAGAATAGTCATATATTACATCCAAAGGCTGTGAGAAAACACCACTCACTACAAGCAGCACCGACTGCACGTCTTCACAACAAAGCATCAAGAAAATAAAACACTACCCTTCAATATGCATCATACTATATTTGCTGTATTACACAATAAAAAAATAGAAATGTAGATACAGGACTTGGCTGGTGCTATTTAGCATCTATTAAGAAGCAAATGATACATTTTATTATCTGCAAACGGCAGCTGTCTTGGGAATCACTGATAATCCACAGTATAGAAAACAAAGCAGCCTATAATCAATAACTTCTTATATTTCTTCAAGATCAGTGTTGCGTCTTTAAAAATAAAAGTGCCAATCATTTCAGACTAAATTGAATTAATGAGTAATCAATCAGTGATAATGTAGATTATACTGACCTTCTATTGCCATTAGCAATGTTACTGTATAGTACCAAGTCTTGACCCTCGGGTTAAGGAGAGGTCACAGTGACAGTGGTTTATGGTATTAATCACATGCTGCAGTTTTAATGCTCCTGCCCCCGTGTTGCTCTTTTATGGACCCAAACAGGCAGCTACTAGAGGCCACAGGCATGCCCTCTCTCCCATTATGTCAGTGGAGCCGTGGAGACACAAGCCATTACACACAGGCCCATTTATCTACAGATGGGCAAAATGACAATTAAGGCCCCTCTGTGTGTCTGCTGCGTGTGTGTATGCGTGGGTGTTTGAGTGTATGTGTGCGTTAAATGACATTTGATCATTTTCTTTCAGCAACAGATGAAGGAATCCAAAAGCTGAACATGAAACAAGACATCAAGCTCAGAAACAAAGTGTCTTTTTTCATTATTGCAAACACACGCACACGCGCACACACACACACACACACACACACACACACACACACACACACAGAAGATGAAGCCTTCTGACATTTCAAAAATGGGTCAGATGGGAAATGAGACTGTGTCAAACAATCAGGTAAGCGCCACACAGGAGGCTGCTCCCTGCTGTTAATCAAGCGTGCCATAAAAAGAGAGAGAGAAACAGAGAAAATGTCAGTGAAAGAAAGAAGAAAATCTTCTTGCCTTTCATTTCTATGCAAACCAACGCGAGGAATTATTTCACAAATGTTGTTCCCCTGCCGTTAGAGCTGGAGGATTATTGCAAAAATTATGATCCGAGTTGTCTTGTTCAATATAAAGATGATTATTTAACGATGCTAATTTTAAAACTATCATCCATTTATTAAACCCGCCTGTTCTCGTATCCTACAGGATTCGATAACGATGCCACAAAAATTGTGATAAAATATAATAAACATTATCCAAGTTATTTATTTGTGTTCTTTTACCTTTTTGTGATATATGCTGCAGATGCCTCGCTCCAAGTCTGGCAGACGTGACAGCAGGGATCGAATGGAATTTAGAGTCAGCGAGTCCGACTCCAGGATTTCCTGCACCGCATCCTGCCTCTCGGATATAGACCTGCAGTTTCATGAAAGAAAAGGTAAGAAAGAAAGAAAAGACTTGCAGAAATTAAGAAGATAGCAAGGATAAGAAAGAGTTGAAAGAAATGTAAATGTTCTCATCAGGCTCATCATCGCCAAAAGAAACGTGTCATTTGGAAAGCTGAATCAGCCCTGATTGAGATAAATGGGTTTCCTTAAAGTTGATTTACACATGAAACAAATAAGCGCCAAAGTGTCCCTGATTAGTTTCTATGTAGATTCACACTTGCGCCTTACGTCTAAAAATGTGTCAAATTTTCAAGAACATTCAAAGCAAACAAAGGTGACCAAATGTTTAAAAGATACAAGTATTCATAGAAAACGTTAATCCAATACCCAAATCACCAACTTAACACTGTGACTGCAACCTGTACTACTGCACCAAGAACTGCAGTCACAGTTCTTTAACGTGTAAAGTCACTTTAAATAACTGAAGACTGAAGAGCGCTCAGCTGAAGACATCTACGGGGCCTAAATAAAATCCCTCGACTGCACAAACCAGCACTCATGAAGGTACAGCTGCTTGTAGCTTCATTTCCCCAGTGACCTTACAAGACCTTTGACCTCTGTAGATGTGGTTGACGCTAAGAAGATTAAGATATGCTTATTAAATTTAAACATTTGGAAAATGAAAAATTCTGCATTTGGGCCAGGTGAACTACTAAAGCTGTGGATTTAAGGAAATGATGAAAATCACTGAAACTGTTTTGTTTATAAAATGCAGAAAAAGCCTCATATTAAAGTCCTCTGAAATGCTTTTTAGTCCACAGTAAGGCCTTTCTGTAAGCGTAAGCATCCAGAAAAAAATGGACTGAAAAAGCAGATCAAAAGAAGCTTAGTGATGTAATAAATCGGACATCACAGATCATACTATTGTGCGAGTGTGTACGTGCACATGCCCACAAGTGTCTGTTCAATGCACTGCTGTGCTCTGTATCTTGGAATTAATGTACCTGGGAGTAATCTGGGTTTTATTCATGTTGAAAGTCTCTAGAGGACCTATCTGTATAATCTGAAAGCAGTGCTCTATCCACAGCAATAATCCCTGCCCAGTGGCAGAGGGAGGACCACACACAGAGAAAATGTTCACACACTTAAAAACACTACAGAGAACTGGAGAGGTACCGCTGTGTGTCCTCAGTAGTGCTTTTATTTAAGGAAGTCACCTCCAAAACACATTTGTATGTATTTTCACACCACAGTCTCTCTAAAAAGAGAAACAGCTGCTCTGCCATATATCCTCCCAAACAACACTTACATATTTATATGTGAGATCAGCTATTTTATTCAAAAAAAAATAAATAAATGAAAATGTGAAGCTGGTTATAATTTTCATCACAGTCGTGAGTCCTGGACTGGGATGCAGGCCGCCAAGCAAACATTAATATTATTAACAAAGGCATGCCTCACACATCCATTCCACCCTGTGTGTTCACTATGCACCCCAGCTAGGTGAAGGAATTGACCTTTTCTAGGAGCTGTCCTGCTACTGTGATGGGGCTAGTGTGCTCCATCCTAATCCTCATGATCTTTATTTTGCCTTTGTTGACAGTGAGATCTATTCCTGCTGATGTTGATGCCAGGTGTGCAGTTATCGCCTACATCTGGCCAGGTCATCACCCAAGTCGAGATCATCCAGTTGTGCCCACAATGTCCATAAATGCCATTCCATTGTCCTTGCATAGACGTTCTCCACTATATCACCAGAATGAAAAGTACAGCAAAAGGTGAGAGCAGATGCTCCTGACAAACACCGGTCCTGGCACTGAGGTGCTCCAACAGCTGTTCCTTACGTATGAGTCTGGAGGACATTTCCTAGTAAGTGCAATCTACTAACTCTTTTAACTCTATTACCAGCTTTAAAACCTACTGGGAATAACCCTTGGCACTTTTTTCAAAACTATTTTAAAAATAGGGCAGCACTGTTGCCACACAGCAAGAAGCTCCTGAGTTCAATTCCATCAGGCCGGAGTCTTTCTTACTGGGGTCATGTCTTTCTGCATGTTCTCCCCATGTTTGCATGGGTTCCCTCCGGGTACTCCGGCCTCCTCCCACCGTCCAAAGCAGTTTGTGGGGATAGGTTAATTGATCAATCTAAATTGCAAGTGGGAGTGAATGTGAGCGCGAATGGTTGTCTCTGTGTGTTAGCCCTGCGACAGACTGAAAAGGATAAGCAGAAGCGAATAGATGGATGGATGGATACTTTAAAATATTTCAGGCTTGTTTATAAAACAAAATAAGTGGATGTGCATTAGAAGTTTGAGGGTGGTCTCCGCCTGTGCAGCGACTCTTGGAACCTGGAAACTACTCTAATAGTTGTCAAACCACATCTTTATTGATATACAATGAGGTGTCAAAACGCGTCATCAAGCGTACATGGGAGGTTGTTAAATGTCAGGGTAGCATTAATGGGGGAAAGAGCTCAGGAGATTCAAGATTCAAGACCCGTTCGTCATGTGTCATGTAATCCTCAAGAGGAAAATCATATATTTTTTGGGGGGGAGATGCAAATGTGCCTGAAAATCTCACATCTATCTCATGTCAGGTAATTAAAACCATACTTATGAGATGATTACATACTATTATATATCATTCTTTGTTAAATCCAATAAGGAAATTTACTGCCAGCATTTAACCCATCCTAATAAGTGAAACAGTGAGCAGCCTGTGTGCAATTCCCAGGGACCGATCCTAGCTGTAAGCCTGTGTCCTGGCCAGAGACACAGAGACAGAAAAATTAACCCAGCATGTGTCTGATGGCAGGATAAACTGGAGCTACTGGAGGAAACACACAGAACAATTGGAGAAATGTGAAGCCTGTGACCCCTCTTGGTGTGTGGCAACAGTATGAACTACTGAGCCACAGTGCCTGAAAATGATTATCACAGGCATCGTTCTAATATGAGCCAGTTATCACATGTGACATGAAAGTGGCATTAGTGCTGCCTCAGAGTCCTTCACTGTGGTTCTGTGATCCAGAGAGCCTCACAACGCAGACCAAGCTGCATGGAAATAAAGTTTTGAAGCACTGAAAAACTAAATGATAAGAACGGACACTGAAGCTGAATCGGTATTGACAATCATGCTCCATCACGTGTCAGAGGGTATTCTATACTCACTGCAGGTCTGTAAGGGGCTGGCTCACCCACTTCCTCATTAGTCTCCTTCCAAACGGAGTGCGAGTGTGGTCCAACACCCACAACAGACTTCCTTTCACACTACCATCTGTCTGTGATGGAAAGAGCACACATAAAAAAGCTTAAATGTACGTTAATGGTTGCCAACATATTCTAAGAAAAAAAAATAGTAAGGAGAAGGAAATATGAGGTGAACAAATGGTGTAAGCCACTAGCAGACATGGTAGGAGGCTGGAGCTGATCTTGAACTCCATATGTGACACGTGACGCAAATGCCGTAGCAGCAGAGTCATGCTGAACCTTTGAGTCGTCACCCACACACAAGTAAACCGAAAGAGACTTTTTGTTATGGCTGAAATGTCAGTTTAACTTAACTATCCATTCATTTTTTTTACAGTTTGTGTAACTATAACTGACTGTAGATCTTTAATTTTCTAACAACAATCTCAATAGCCTTAAAAAGATTTTTCAGTCGTTAAATCTGGGCGGTATCAACACACCTGCCAGATGACCATGTGCAGCTGTGATTAAAGCTCAGAGTAACAAAAAGGTTGATTCAAGTAAAGCAACACAGAAGAGCTAACTCTTCAGGCCAGGACTCCACAGTCTATTTACACCTACAGGCCAGTGGACACTCTTTCAATGATGAGGATGTACACATCCTGGACAGGGAGGAACGCTGGTTTGAGTTCTTATATCAACTTCCACTTGCAGTTACACCTTGGATCTCAAACTTGAGTGAACAGCAAAGATCCTTTTATTTTTATATTTTTTGTTTGTGTTTGTGTGTGTGTGTGGGGGGGGGGGGGGGGTGCTTTTTCAAGTGGTCTTCCTTTCATTTGAAAGATCATAGCTGGGTCTCTACAACAGACCAGGTTTTAGAGGTTTTCAATCAAAAAGGGTTCAAGCACAGACAAAGCATCCTCTGAACTTGCTAAGTTTCCTCCTACAACCCCCATATTCATTGGTTAGACTGTCAATATTGTACCATTTGGTGAGCAATAGGATTCAGTGAAGTCTATTCCTTTGGAGAGCTATCATGCACCTGCACACAGGAAATTGATTTTTTATTTTTTACCAATCACCACAATCTAGACCTCATCTCAATTTCTCTTAAATGAAAATCAGGCAAAAGCAAGGCGACAAAACAGGATTTGTAAGCACCAATCTAAAAAGACCAGTAGTTCCAGTCAGACAATGGGACAATGATTGATCAAATTTAAATCAGGTATAGTTTTTGTTTAATGAGCCAAATCCAGGAAATGTTCATCACATCTTGTTGTTTAAGAAAAGTATTAAAAAAAAAAAACATTTTAAGTGTGTAGCATCAAGTCAATTAAATTTCAATACATGTCATTGCCAGAAGGTCTGCTGTGTCTCACAGCACAATCTCAAGAGAATGGGGGAGTGACTCACTGCCCAGCACCGTGGAACCCGATTGGTATTGAGAAGCTGTGGTAAATGTTATAACATCGCTCAGGATGACCGGTGATAGGTCAGTGCTGGTCATGTCCATGGAGGGACACAGACTTCTACAGGTTAAGCAATGGTATCCTAACAGCCATTAAGTTTCAGTATGAAATCCTTGGCCCCATTGTCAGACTTTATGTTGGTGCAGTAGGTCCCGGGTTAATCCTGGGGCCTTACAACACCCTGCCTCATGTGCTGAGACTATGCTGGCAGTTCCTACAGCTCCTTTTTGAGCAGTGTATCGTTATTCAATAGCTATAGCAGTGGTGTTGAGGCTTGGTTGTGAGTCAAACTTGCACAGCAGACATAACAACTACAGACTGATTTAAATGGAGCATCAAAGCAAAAGACACACAAGTTTCAAATTTTGACTTTGCCTGGTGTAATGATAGCCAATTGCAATGCGATTACTAAGCTAACAATGTAAAGGTTTGATCAAAACATTTTAAAATATACTACCAACAACATTGCTTTGAAAGGGAAATGTTTACACGCTGTGTAATGCTGATGGCCAGGCCAATGCGATTCAAATAGCTGAACCTGCCAGACGAAAATCTGGTGCAGATGTTTCCGTTTACCGATTACTACACACCAGAGGACTATACTGTACGGTGCAGTGCAAACCATTTATCATAGAGACAGCCATCACCCTTTGTTATGTTTAATCAGTGGTGAAGACTTCCAGCTCAGATGTGAATATTTACCTGATTGTTGAGTATTTCTAGATTTCGGAGAGTGCCAGTGCTCAGAGTCATAATCTCCGACTCGCAGGTCAGACGCCGGAAGGAGCTGCAGGAAGTACAAGCTCATATAAAAATATAGCATGATGATATTTTGTTTCTATTACAGGGATTAAAGTAATATAAGATATTATTTTCCCTTTCCTGGTGTATAAACACTGGTGTTCACATCAAATGTAAAATAAGATTTAAAATAAAACAATACTGTCATTCTTTTTGTTACACGTAACCTGTTAATCCCTAGGAAATGCCAGAACCAGGGAAGGAAATAACAATCGTTTTCAGTATAGATTAATGTATCGATTGATCTTTCAGTATCTATCTGAAATGTCAAAGAACAGAACCAAAAAAAATATCCACAACACGTTCCCAGATTCTACAGTGACATATCCAAATATCTTGTCTTGATTGGTCGAAAGTTGAAGAAAAGAACCAAAGCTGGCAAAATGGAAACCAACGAATGTTAGCTTAAGAATTTTTGCTTTAAAACTACAAAAAATGATTGATAACAGAATTTTAAAACCTGAAAATTATATTTTTGTCTGCTCAGTGGAAACAATGGATGAATCCAGTCGCAGGCTATGTTGCTGAATGTTTGTTTTCATGTACCTTTCACTTCTAAGAACTCGCTCCAAGTTGAATTCTTGAAGGTACTGGATGAGCGGCCCCAGACAGCTGATCACTGGGCTCTCCAGGGACGCGACGCTCGACAGAGAGCGAGAGCCTGGCGGACACACACATAAAAACATGCAACATCAACACACAGCCATGAGTCATGAGCCCACTCCTCAGACACATCTACTGTGCTCTCAATGACAGGATGTGAGTAACTGAGGCGATCATAGTGTAACAGGAAAAATAAAAGCGTTGCAGTGACACAACCATACACACCTTTCGCCTGGATGTGACAGTAGAACGAGGTGACTGTGTTCATTGCCGAGGCAAACTCAAACTCAGCGCTGTCCCTCCTCTCCACTCTGACTCTGTCGTCAGCCTGAGCGCTGAAGGAAAACAATCACAAACTTTATTTATTTATAACAACACAACAGCATTAATATCAGAGATTAGTGACTGTACAGATACAGAGATAAAGAATATATACAATACTGTGTGCAACAGTCTTGAACTACTATTATTTCTTAACATTTCTCTTAAGAAATGAGAAACACGGGCAGTGATTTATTGTTACAGGTACAA
This sequence comes from Simochromis diagramma, assembly GCF_900408965.1. NCBI lineage: Eukaryota > Metazoa > Chordata > Actinopteri > Cichliformes > Cichlidae > Simochromis > Simochromis diagramma. The sequence continues at coordinate 6,908,046 of NW_024387200.1, read as the reverse complement.
ACATAAATGGAAACACAGTACACAAAGTCTAAACAATTATGAGGTTGAAATTCAATATTTGGTATGAACCCCCTTTATTCTTCAACATAGCCTGAGCTCTCTAAGGCAAGCTTGCGTGTAATTTCTTTAAGCAGTCTTCAGGAATCGTTCTCCAAGCTTCTCAAAGGAGATTCAAAGCTTTTCTTTGGATGCTAGCTGCCCTTTGTTTTGCTCTATTTTGAGATAATCACTGTTTACTAATGAAGTAGAACTCTGGGGAGGCCAATCCCAGACTGATAGTGTTCAATTGTGTGTTTTTCTGTCCATATATGTCAACAATTTTGACAAGATTCCCAGCACCACTGGTTGAAATGCATCCCTTAACCACACCTCCACCATGTTTTACAGTTTGCTGCAGACACTAATTGTTACATGTCTCTCTTTGCCATCTCCGTGCATATCGATGAAGATTTGTGTTCATAAGACCTGTTGCAGTAGTTGTAAGTCCAGTCCTTCTATAATTTGGCATAGCTCAGCCTTTTCTCCCTAATTCCCTTCCTTAAGAATGGCTCCTTAACAGCCATTGAGCCCATTTATGATGACGATTCCAGTCAATAGTAGATGGATCAGCTGAAGGGTCAAAAGGGTTCTTCGGTATATTGTTATGCGTAGGCACAACTGTTTCATCCATCGAGTTTGGTGACTTTAATTTTTGCTTTTGAGTCATTGGTTGGTGTTAAGTGGCTGAACAATCAAGAAAAACATTCCCTGAAAATGGTCAACTTCAAGAACTAAATTGAAAATGAGAGAAAAGTCAGCCAAGTCCAAAGAAAAACTTTGAAAGCCATTCAGAGAGGCTGGAGAACTATAGCTCAAGACCACTTTAATAAATTATAAGAAAGTCTGGCTCTTTGGAAAAGTATAAAGAAATACAAGGACGCTCAAGACTTCAAGAACATCTTCCTCTGAGAGAAAAACATTCACATAGCTGGACTGCATGTTCCAGCCATCCTTTTGTTTAACTAGACTCTATACACAGAAATGCAAACCTCAGTCACACACACCTGAGCACATTTTCACTGCATTTCCTCGATGCAAAACGGAGATCCGTCGGAGGATCTCCGTTTTGCTATATTCACTCTTTTGGCACTGCTGCTTTCAAGGACTCTGTTACTTTGTCTGCACAGTTGTTGCCAGGGCAACCAAGGCAAACACGTGGCTCTGGACTAATGCCCACACATACACACACACACTTACTTCATCATATTTCACTTCAGCTACTGTTTGGACTGGGAGTAAGGATTATGTAAAATGATCAATAGACGACATAATGTACAACTCACAGCCTTAACCTTTTTTTTTTTTCAAAATCAAAAAATATTTTGAGATTTACAAGAAAAGCGACAACTGCAGGTATCGATTCGGATGAGAGTGCAGTGTTGCATCTCTGCAGAATCCCTAACAGGACCCACCAAGGTGAAGATGGGTTGTAGGAAACTGTAAAGAAACAAACAACTGGGGGTTTGACTTCTTCATAACTCGTCTCGACTCAGCTGATATCTAAATTACAGATAGCTTTGATTGGATCGGATTTCATTTCATCTAAACAATAGAAAGAGTCTGCAGCCAGCGCAGCAGCTCTTATCATTTTAAACTAAACAAAGGATGTCAAATATACAGCCTGAAGGTGCCAGTAGAGTCTGCTGCATGGGCTCAAATGAAAATGTGTGCAGATAAAGATGGCTGTATTTATAAGTTTTGTGTCCCAAGTTGTAAAGAATAAATCTGCTAAAGAGTGGTTGTCCAAACTGGTAATTTCATAAGAATTATTGCCAGTTCTTACGGGCAAAGTCATTAACTATGTGTGTTACCACATCTGAACAAGAGTGTTAAAGCTAAAAGCCATACAAACAGAGCAGTTTCTTTCATTTACAACAGCAACTTTTCTTTGTAACAATAAAAGTCTGAGTGAATATGGAAAACAATGATATATTACCGAAACTGCACTTTTTATCTTAAAATATGTTAGGCTGTTAACATATATTTGTGGATGAATCCATAAATGTGACCATTTTCATCTCTTGGATGTGGTGCATGAATTAAAATAGGCTTGATACCCCTATGCCAAAAATGTAAATAATAACGTTCTGAGGTTGATATCTAGTTGAAAAAACGTCAACATTCTATTATTTTTAAACCAGGTCAACAACGTAAAAAACTCATTTACTAAACTAGTTAAAATTTTGATGTGGTTATAGTGCAAAAGAAAAGGTCAGAGGATCATCGAAGTGATTATGATTCATTATCTGGGGACTATGAATGTCTGTGTGTCATACAGAGACTGTATATAAAAGATGGGCATAACAACTGAAACATTAGCAGCTGGCTAGCAGCAAACCCTGTTGTGAAGCCTCTTGCTAAGCTTTCATTTGCTGTCATCAATTTGGTGACCGCAATTTACAAGTTAACATGTTGTGTTCAGTAAGACTGTAAGCTACTGATTGAGATCATAGCTAAAACATGTCAGGAAAGTGTCAACATAGGGCACAAGAAACTAAACTGTTAACTATTCAAGCGGAGAAGTCACTCCCTGCTGGCCATTAGAAAGAATTGAGGTGTAAAGCACTTCCACATTGGCTACACTCTTTAGATCTGGTAACTTTGTTTAGATTTAGTCTACTGGTGTATTAACAATACACAGTTGTTGAGGAATTTAACTCAAAATCACCAAAAATCAAGTTTATGGGCTCCTGGCTAAAAGGTTAACAGATCATCAGAGTCTTTAGGACTGATCTTCTGGGGTGTGAAAGATTATATTAAGGTTTCATCATAAAATATCCAATAATCCTGAAATATTTCAGGTCAAAATTACACTGCTGTTTGTAGAGCCACTAGTGTAGACAAATTATACTGTAGGTACCATCAGCTCACAGAAAACCCTGTTTATGTACTGTACGAGAAAAAAAAATGCTACTTTTGATACTGGGACTACAACTTGCACAGTATTGTGTAAGCAGCATATAATAGCAGCAGATGGTAAATGGACACTTCTCAAGCACACCCCACTGGCAGCATAAGGGGCAACCTGGGGTTTAGCATCTTTCCTAAAGACACTTCACGCAGACAAAAAGAGTTAGGGTTTGAAATCCCAACTCTGACACTACAGAGGAAAACCTGACAAAGTCATCAAAACCATCCTGACACCACAGCAAAAAACTGGTAAAATATGCCTTGTGGTAATGCCAAGTTTGCCGTGATGGTGAAAAATCAATGAAAAGCAGAAAAGCAGAAGGTTACAACCAACAGATCAGAGGTTAACATGCATAGCATGCAGATTAAAGTTTTCAGATTAGTATCTATTAGAGATGGCACGATACCACTTTTTTATGTCCGATACCGATACCGATATCATAAATTTGGATATCTGCCGATACCGATATGAATCCCATATAGTGTGTTTTTTAAATCAATAAAACTTTTTTTAATATCTTGCTGCATTTTGTATAGGTTCATACTCAAGTTTAAATAAACAACAACACTAAAGCTATTCTGTTATACCTGTATGTAAAAAATACACTGCACCCAAAATATTTCATAGTTCAGCAAAACTGATCAATCTAATAAACGTAAACCTGCACCATCCTCCCTATTCTGGTATTTTAAAGAGTACTTAGCAGAAATATTAAGCAACCAAACTAATAGGGTTGCAAACTCCCAGCAAAAAAAAAAAAAAATAGGGACCCACTCCCCACCCTATGATACTTAATCAACGTAATCAACTTTAATTTGATGCAGTGTGAAAAAAAATGCACAGAAATAAATTATTTTTCAAGAAATATTAAATAGATTCAACATCTTTCTTCAACAGAATTGCAGACTGCACAGATGGTACCTTCCCAAAGGAAAAAGTACTATAGCTTACTAGGTATATAGACTTACAGTACTATGCAGTAATGGACTTCTATACATTTTACATAAGATTAAAACTTTGGGTGTACGATTCAGATAATTATTTATTAAAAGCTACACATTTTAAATGAGAATAAGAAAGAAAAGTATGTCTTTGTGCCCCCTTTTCCCCGTTCATGCCCTATCGGCCCCCCTGGCTAAACTTTGCTAGATCCGCCCCTGCACAGTTACCAGCCGTCAGCTACATAGAAAAAGATCCTGGTGTAGAAAGTAATGTTAAATAAAAAATCTAACAACAGCTTATCAAGCTTAAACGTTCTGCTGTTATTCAGCCGCTGGTTTCCTCTTTCTGGTGCAAAGTGATCCAAAAACAAAGAAGAGAGACAGACTCGCGACAGAAAAGCCGATCAGCTGATCATTAATCAGTTTCATGATTGAAGTAGCAGCAGGAGAGGGAGGGAGAGAGAAGAGGCAGTCGCTCCATATATTAGTTGTTAAGTTTAACGCGGGAATGCTTTACAAACATTCAGAGATGAACTTACACACTTGCTTTACTTCTCTCTGGGATAACTTCCTAACATAACTTCCTCGGAGATGAAATGCCGGTTTGGTACCCAGGCTACAAATTTTGTGAGGTGCTTTTTTGATATTTAATGGATCGGATTACATTTCTTATTTCTCTCTGATATCCGAGCCAGTGATTTACGTCGGTATCGGACCGATACGTAATATCGGCTCGGTACATCTCTAGAATCTATTACTGCAAAGTGAATCCAAAGCTCTGAGAGCAGCCACTGAAATGGACATACACACTTTTAAAAATGCACAGTGTACGTCTGCTTGTTTGGACCCCTTCTAAAACATGACTGTGATCTTACCAGCAGCCAAGCACTTAAACTTAAAATCTTTCAAATAGTGAGAACATTTATGCTCATCTGACATTGAGCATTTTAGTCGCTTCAATCAGCGTCACTGCTCTGATCCAGACTCATGACTCATGACTTCAGGCTCTGCGTGAATAAAGCAAGCTAATACTTCACCTAGCTACAACCATCCTCAAAGGGACTCATTATCAGCCGCTCTATAGACACAAATCCTGTTGCCAGGGGTTCCATCTCATCAGCCCACCCCAGAGACACACACTGTCACCAAGAAAACCCAGTTAAAATTGCTCACCAGTGTGGGCCTTGCCTTAGTATTTTTACTGTATTTACTGTAACCGCAACATGATATAATCAAAATATCAATTATGCATTTATGTATAATTATTCTGGTCTAATGAATTTAACTGAGAAAATTAACTGCAAAGAAGAATATACTGGAGAACTTGTTATTAGTAAAGCTGTGATGGGCTGAGAAGTATTGTCAGTGAAGAAAAAAGCATTAAATGAAATAAATCTGTCTTATCTTAACAGACAAAGCTGCACTCTACTTTTATGTCATAAGTTGAAAAGTGAGAAGAGCCTTGTCTCTGATAAACACACTGCCAGACAGCAGAGCTGTTCAAACACAATAATTGAATTGGCCTTTACAGGCCCGTCTCACTATAATCACTCAACATGGACATCTGAAAAAAGGAAGCCAAGAGAAATAGAGAGAAATTAATACAGATTAACTAAATTGTCTAGAATTAAATTCAAGCTGAGGGTGGTGAAAAAGGAAGGAAAATTGTCTCTAGCATTATAAAAGAGTAGGTAATGAGAAATCTGCCCAGCCAAGGAGTCAAACAAAAGAAAGTAGCAGAAATTTCTCCCATTTATCCAATCATCCTCTGCTAATCTAATCCACTCCACTCCCTTCCACTATCTCGTTTCATTTTCACAGCATAATGCAATCACAAGCTCCCTCCAGAGGATCTCCTCCCCACTGGTGTGAACATGCTGGCTCCAGACTGTCAGCAAAGAGGAGTCGAATGGCAGCGCAATGGGAGGCAACAGGTTTATGGATTACATTCAGCTCAGCGTCACCGTTGCTGCTCGTGCTGTTGGTCTGCCAATTAATAAAAGGACAAATGTACTCAGTTTTCCTTTTTTTGTTCTTGTGATTCATACAAGAGCCTGCAGACATTAAATTAAGGCTTTCAAGTGAAGCTCAAGACCTTCAAGACATTCTGATGCTCCTTATGAGCTAATCGCTGGAATAATCGAACCTGATGCTGTTAACTTTTCTGAGGCTAACTTGCGTCTTCATCTGTTTCGAGTTGCATAAATAACAGAATATATTTCTGTTTTCCAATAAAAATATGGTCTTTATGTGTCTATAAGAGTATTTTTCTACTAAATTCTGGTGGATGAAAAGTCCAAATTGTGTTGATCTCACAAGAAGCCAGCCTACCAATGAGAAAAGGGAAAACTGTAAAGCACTTGTTTAAACTGATTACAACCACCAAAGCCTCATGTTAGTTATACACACAAAAAGAACCATTAAAAAACACATTATGAAACTTGATCTTTTAAACGACAGAACTGGAGGAAGAACTTTAAATATGTGTAGGCAGGTGTGTAACTGCTGTCTTTTTCTTTTAATAAAACTAGTGATATAAAATGACCATTTTATGGGACAGACAGTCTATGATCTTTTAAAATACAGAAGGCTCGGCTGGATCCTGTTTATCCCTGCAGTGAAATCCAGAGTGTTGAGAACCAAGCCGACATTGATTTCCTCATCCAGACTGAGCCTGAGGAGTTTCAAATAAAACAACCGTCTGCCTGCCCGGGGAAACCTAAACCTAATTCTGCAAAATGAAATACAGCAAACTCACAAACAGATACAGCTTTGTAAACACATACATAAGCTCAGCGCTTCAGCACGTTTTAGTAATAAATTGGTATATATTGCCCTCTAGTGTCTTCCCAGCATATTACCTTGCATTCGTAATGCTGTGCAGGAGTCTCTCGGTTTGCTCTGAGAGGTCGGAGGGCACCAGGATTTCGACAGGGTTGATTTTAAGGACACGGCATTCCAGCTCAGAGCGAGAGGGACCGTCAGGAAAACAGTCCAGAAGCACGTCGCCGGTGCTGGGCTGAACTGCCTGCAGACACAAACACATGCTGTGAATCAGATGATGTCAAAGATGTGCAGCTACAGCTCCAAGTTGACAGTTATACACTGTATAAACTGAAAAATGGCAAAGCATGTTCAAATTTTATTAAAGTAACTTTTTGTCTTAAGTGAGCTATTAATCAAGATTTAATTTCTTTACAATTTCTTCTTCACTACAAGTGAGTGTGTGGTGTTATTAATAATAATATTAATAATACACAACAGTCCCCTAATGTGTGTTGAACAAAAAGCCAAGGGGTAACCCTACTTTTAAATTAAATTTTTGATTTTCATCTCTTATACACAGAATAACTGAAGAACAATCAGCCTAATGGCCAGGTGGGATTTATGGATTCACTTGTGAAACTCACCACAAGGCCTACAGTGAGCTGCTTCTTCAGTTTGTCCCAATTCTCACTAATACAAAGCAGGAAACTGTCGGGAGGGTCCGACACAACATCATCACAGCCCCCCTCCTCCACATCCCCGAGTCTGCAGACCGGATTTACATCTTTTAAAAAAACTGTCAAGGAAACTGTTTTAAACAAAGAGTGACGATAAAAAGTTGTTTAAGAACACATGCACACATTCATCATCTATAAGGATACCCTCTCCCACCAAAGTGGACTTGGTGTACAGGGCGCTGAGCTGACGAGTGAACAGAGTATTTCTGTTGGCCCCTGACGCTTTGATCGCAGATGTTTCTGTCTGTTTAACCACTCCGACCTATAAATTAAAACAATAAAAAAGCCAGCAGAGTATGAGCCTAAGCAGCTTGCAATTAGTAAACAGTAATCATATAAAGTCAAAGATAAAGCAGAAACCTTGTGTCCGTGAGACACCAGCCGTCTGACATGAACAAACAGGCGGTGTGTGGGGATGCTGCACGTCATGAAGTTATGATCCAGATGACAGACGATGTTCAGCTCCTTTGCAGCAATCTGTTCACAAACAAAACGTCCTTCAGCGATCAGTGAAACACAAATCAGGTGCAGAGAGCCACTGTGTTGAAAGAAGAGAATCGTCTAAAACATAAGATATGTCTTTTATATTTTATACAGTTTAAATTTAAACTCCCTCTAAATGCATCACTAACACATCTGCTTTTTAGTTCTCACCTCTGCATCCTCTCCAAAGAACCTGTACTTGTAACCACACTCCACAGCCAACAAAGCATCCTTATGCTGCTGTTTCAGCTGGATCACCTGCTGCTCAAGGGGGGTGAAAATGCTCTTTGAACGCCTGGAGGAGGTGCTAGAGTCCAATGGAGGACCCAGCTCTGCACACTTTCCTCCTCCTGTCTTGGCAAACTGAGAGAAGTGAACTCCCTGCAGAAATAAAAATACATCAAATCTGTTACGATGTAAAAAGTCACACTTGCTTTTTCAGTGTTATCAGGTACTTTACTTTTTGCACACCTGTTTTGCAGCAGCCAACCCCAGATCTGCCTTTTCTTTATCATCCTCCTCTTCACCTTCATGCTCCCTTTCTGCATGCTGCAGTCTGTGTGTAGTTTCAGGTTGACCTGTAGCACAACGAGGAGACCAATCACTGCTTTCCTGACCTGCATCAGCCGTCTCTGTTTCTTCCCGGGTGATGCTGCTGACGACACTGGGCTCAGCCCCGCAGGTGAAGCCTTTCAGCTTCTCCAACGTGGAGGAGCACAGGCTGCCTGCTTTTCGGCTCAGCGTCAGCTTTGTGTCTGAAGAGAGAAGACAAGTACTACAGTCACATCAACGACAACTTCACTTTTTACACCTCAGCTGTAAGAGGCTGGATTTGTGGATGGATTTGTGAATGCAATAACACGAGTATGAGGCGAGGTAGGATTCTGATATTCATAGCACACGTGCTTCTACTAAAAATGTTGGACAAGTTCAAATCTCGGTTACCTCAATCTTTCTGAAAATATTGTGAATGCAGTAACTTAAGAAGGAAGTCACCAAGGATTCTCAAATTTTTACCGTAAGTGCATCTACTAGTGCATCGAGGGATCGCACTGGAGGCCAAATAAATGCGTTGTGGGCAGAGTTATCTCATCACAATCTATACCAGTGCACATGTTGTTTGGAGAACTGTGATGCTGCTGGGCACTGGACAGATATAAGTGACTTTAATGAGGGTTTAGAAGATCATGACATATTTTTCTGTCTGAAGTCAACACTCACCTTTAATGCCCTGACAGGACGCAGGCTCACACTCCACATCCTCCGCCTGGTGGTCCTTTGGAGAAGGCTTAACTCGTTTTCTTGGCAATTCCAAGTCATCATCAGATGAAAGCTTCTGCTGGAGGACAAAAATGAACTGCACTTCAGTAATTAGCATTGAGTGAAGCATGTCTGATATGTGCGTGTGAAGCTCAACTCACGTTGCCTCTTGAAAGTTGCTGCTCTGCAGGATTTGGGTTAATCCCGCGCTGCTTGTTGGAGGCAAAGCTGCTGCTGCTGCTGCTCAATCCTCCGAAGTACCTGCTGATGGAGGTCTGAGTGGTGCAGGACTTTTTCAGAGACTTTGGCATGCTTTAATGTTCGCTTACATTTGAGCCATAATAACAAGTCGCATAAAATGAATTTGCGTGTACAATAAAGTGCAGAGCTTTGACAGCCGCTGTCCAGCTTTTCAAAATATAGCAGCGCATACGATGAGGTCACAGACGCGTAAATAACGCGCGCCTTCTTCTTCCTCTTTGGTTAGCAGAGGTTGGCGGCTCCAGGAGCGTTGCTGCCTCCTCCTGGTTTCACCAGATATTCTACTCAATGCACTCTGCTCTGTGAAAACTACAACGTGTATATTGTAGTTGATTTCAAGTTTATTTCATCCTGAAAAAGTGAAAGGTTACTTCAGTCCACTAATTTCCTGGATGAAGCATACAGTGTTGTGAACAAGAATTTCCTCCCTTACTATTTTTTATTTTGTGTTTGCATGCATCACTTTGACATGTCTTAGAGATAAAACACCTACAACTAAAAACTGTTATCCGACTCTTGCATTTAGGATATATTTATGAGGTGATTTCCCTAATGTTGAGTTCCTGTTGAAGTATACAAAGAAGTACTTTAAGTTTGTTTCCTTTTATTTTGTTTAAAATGCATCACACAGCAGCCTACCTGTGCTCTGAGCCCCCATTGATTGTGGTAAAATTAAATAAACCAAAAGATTCTGCCATATTCCCAAACACAGTTCAGAGTATTCAAAACATATGCAAATATATGTTCTGTTTGCATGTTTATTTGCTTTGGAAAACATTACATTCACACAATACAGTATTTGGATAGGTCAAACCCTGAACTTCCCTGAATGATACATGAAAATATCAGTGACAGTCTTATTTCATATCAGGCACTTCAAAGTTGTTTATTTCTGCTCTACTGATACAAAATAGAATCT